>NC_043990.1:14124698-14312198 GCF_902150065.1 Myripristis murdjan
CCCCCCCCCCCCCCCCCCCCCCCCCCCCCCCCCCCCCCCCCCCCCCCCCCCCCCCCCCCCCCCCCCCCCCCCCCCCCCCCCCACACACACACACACACACACACACACTCTCTCTCTCTCTCTCTCTCTCTTACTCCACCTGACTATTAAAGTAGCTATTAAAGAAGGAGCCCACTTAAACCCTGAGGTGGACCAAAGACAATGTACTGAGGAGGCAAAGTGTGCTCTTAAGAAGAAAAAACAAAAAATAAAAAACCTATCTCTTGCAGGACATGGGGAAAACTCATTTCAAAGCACAAATCCATTGTGGTTCACCCATTAATCCCACAACAGCAGCAGTTCAAACAAAAGAAATGTGTACATGGGTGATTTCTTCAATTTGGAAAGATAAATCAATCAAATGTAGTCATCTGGACCCATAATGTGTGTTTGACCTCCTGTGCTTTCTGTAGAATTTGCTTGGCTGCAGAAGTGCATGGGACAGTCTTTGTGCTTGAAGTCACCTTTTCCCATTCATTCTCATGGGAATTGTACACTTTTGGGAGGTCTCATAACACAGCTGGGCAATTTCTGTTTTTTTTTTTTTTTTTTTTTTTCTATATCCTTGTGAAGGTGCCTCAAAGTGAACTTCCTAAAGTCCTAAAGCAAGACTGGAGACAATCAGGTGAAGGGGGCATTGCCCTTAAGGAATATTTCGGACACCAAAGAATCCAGTAATATTCAGTAGGTTATACATGATGATATGGGAAAAAGGCATAACATCATTTGGAAGGTTTCATGCGGTACCAATTATAAAATAAATGTAATGCATTATAATATAGGCATTGTCCGAACTAGTTACACTGGTCATTTCGAACTTTGATTAGGAAAAAGTTTCGACTCAATTAACTGCGTCAACTATGACGCCAAATGGAATTGTCAGGGGATAAAATAAATATTGTAGCCCACTACGCCAACAATTTCAGGACCTGCATCGGGGAACAGCAGCTATTGTCATGCAAATAACTGGTAAAGACGGCCAAGAGAAAAATAAAATGACACTGTAATTTTAAATGACATTTAGCATTGAAAAGAACTTTGAAATGAGCAAGACTGCATCCACTACGCATGATGAATCAAAGAGGTTAAAAACCTACCGGTTTCTTCTTAAAACCATTTCAGCTGAGGAGGGATGCGTTTATGTCTTATTGGGAAAAGTATTTTCCGTCTGTCTGGCTCCAGTCAGCTTGGTGCAGTGCGACTGTCCTGCCAGAGGAAAGCGGCACTGGATGCTCTGCGCAGGTATGTGAATGGGACGTGTGTCCGACCGACTCCGAGCCTTGGAGAGAAAGGAGGGAGTTCAGTGAAAGTGAAGCCAAATATGAAATCGTGAACTGCCCACTTTTTCACCCCACAATCGGGATGGAGATGGCGCATGTCAGTCAGGGAGGATCGGGAGGGATGGCGTCTAAAATAAACTATGTCATAGGCTATAAGGCAGAACTGCGTGCAGAAGGTGGCCTATATGGATATTTTTGCTGCAGGGAAATGAGAAATACACAGAGCGTCATTTGGATAAACCAGGGCTAAATTGAGTCAGTGCAGCAGAAATGAGGCAGTTGCTGATGCTGCTGCAGGTACCGAGACTGCTGCAAGGCATCCCGGGCCACTGCCGCCGGAGAGGAGGGGGTGATCTGCTTTTCTGACAGGAACAACTTTAACAAGATCTGCTGTGGTTTTGCTGCTTTCTTGAATTTACGTCTGTTTGTATCACCTTGCACAAGTCTCAAGTGTGCCACCTCCCAAATGATTACTTTGCAAGCTTCAGTCTGCAAAATCTGAAAGCAGTTCAAGTGGAACAATTGCAGTGTGAGAGACAACAGCATTGTACTACAGACGCTCTGCTCTGTCTTTTACGACCTAGAAATCTCCCTGCAGCATGTTATTCATCCCATTCACAACTAGGAGTCATTAACTGGAGTCATTGTTGGCTTTATTAATAATCCAAAAGATGCAGCACTTACATGGCACAAAGACTACATCAGAGTACGATAAGGAATGAAAACATACCCCAAAGTAAAATTTGAACAACCTACTTGAGAATACTATTATATTTCAAATCAACAGTTACTTGTTGTTATTGGTTACCTGTGATTAAATACAGGTACACACCGTAGGAAATATTAGAGGCTTTGCAACAGATGCCAAGCAGTAAGGAGTTCATTTTAAAACCAGTTACCATGGATGGGTACCTCCTGTTGTTGGTAGGGGAGGCACAGTGCGGTGTAGACTAGTCTTTATCAGTAAATAAATGAATGGTAAGATAAGGCCCAGGTGAAACTGTGAGTAGTATGAGATAATATTGTGCACAATACTTATCGAGAAAAACAAGTTTTTTTGAGATCTGCAGCAGATGGACTGTTACTGGAGTTTCACCTATTTATTTCCATGGAGCCCTTTGGCTCACTGCTACCTGATGTAGCTTGCCATCTGCTTAGGCTGGGAGCAACCTGCTGCTTTTGTTGCCTTTACTTTGTCTACTAGTGTGTTTTATTTTTCCAGTATGACTGTATTGCTTTGACAGTTTGCCCACTGTGCTGGCACCTATAGCACACCTGTCCGGTCACGAAGGGGTCTCCTCTCTCTGTGGTCCCTCTCAAGATTTCCTCCATTTTTTTCATCTGTGGGTTTTCTTGGGTGTTTTTTTTTTCTTTCCCACTACAAGAGTGTTGTCCTGTTTTGTTTGTTGTAAACTTGTGGGCCTGCAAAGCCATTCGAGACTGTGAGTTTGGGCTCTAAATAAACTTGAACTTGAAACGGGAGGCACACGAAACATAAGGGCAAGTTGAAATGGTACCTGTTGCACTAAGTACCTGTATCCTCTTCAGGCGGAGTGAATGGTGCTTTGTAGTGGTCATCGTCTGCCTTGGCAGCAGTGATGTGGTGCTGGACACCTGAGGAATCTGACACTCAGATACTAGTAGAACTGTCTGGGCATACAACTCCAATGCTAGAAGGCTAGAATAGACAATAGGCCATGGATGTGTTTCAGCCCAACCTGCCAGGCAAGCAATGACTGATGATGACTCTGGCCCAAATTCACTCAAATCCAGTCTGCAATTATACCCACTGTGAGCCTTTTTCCTCTTTGCTGTCATTTCTCTTTTGGCAGCAGCAGCAGGTTGGAATATTGAATAGGAAATGATTCTTCAACAGGAGACGGTTCAAGCTCTCATGACAGCAAGCACCCATCACACTGAGCTCTCCTGAGCAGGACTTCAAATGTTTTCAGTGACTCCAAAGAGGTTTTTTGATTCAGGGCTACCTATCCAGGTCAAGGTATTCTTATCCATTCTTAAAATCTTACATTCTTCAACTTGTGACAAGCATCAGATGTGACTTCATCTTTTCCAAAATGGCAGTAATGATAAAATAGATAAATAAATAATGTGTTTTCCTTGCTGACAGGACATTAATGTCTCCAGGTGGCACTTCTGCATGGATGGGTAGCTGCTCATGCCCAGCCCTCTTGGTGGCTGCATGTTGTTTTGCCCAGCATCCAAATTAGATGCCAATAGTGCGCAAAGGCGATGATGCCGGTACAGTTTTTGCCAAACATTTACCTAACATCCATGGCATGAGAAGTACTCTGGGACTGTCAAGTAATATTGTTATGCGTGAGAATCTCTAAGTAGCCCTCATAGAAAATAAAAAAAAAATATGTTCATATAAAAATGAAGCACTCTTTCTTTCCCTATTTGTGTAAGCACTTAGTTTACATGAGGGGTAGCTTCATTGACTTGTACTATTTTTTCATTTAATTCTTTTTTTTTTTTAAATAACATTTTAGTAGACATCTCAGCAAGTGTGAGGTGGCAGTAACAGTCTTGTTTAAACTGTTACTGTTTGTAATCAGAAATGTAAAATAAACATTCATATATATCTCACACTAATACAACTCATAAGTTTCCTTCTAAGTTTTATACTTACCTTACATATATCTTATGAATCAGCTCTGAGTCAGGGCTCTAAGATGCAAAAGGACCACCAGGTGATGAAAACAGCTCTAACTTCCATCTAGGTTCCTTAACATAACATACTGAGGTTGCACAAGAATGCTGACTAAATTAGACCAAACATACTTTGCCGTGCATGTAAACCACATCTCAGACATACATACAAGCTTATGTTACATTTTCCAGCAACATCAAAATGACTATAACTAGACACTATGATTATACTGCAGCTGAGCTTATGTCATCAAATGTCTCAGGAAACGCATGGATTTGGCTTTGAAATGGCTTCAAACGTTCTGTCTCACTTCAGATAACAATTCCTCCCTTTCTTCTGTGAATGGGAAAATAATGCCAGGCCATGGATTCATTCGCTCAGCTTCTCAGAAGAGTGGAACAGTTTTAAGATCATTCAAATTACTCACCAACAAAAAGCTGCATGGAAAACCTGATGCCTAGCATGTAATTTTGGTTCCAAAATGGCATATCCCCAGTGTGAAAAAAGAGATATCTACAAAGTGATTAAAACATATGAAGGTTATTTTTAAAGAATACTTTAGTTGCCAGATGATAATGAACTTACACCAACTGGATCCTCTGCATTCTGGAAAGACTTAGTGGTGAAATTAAGGTATTGACTTTAAGTGGCATTGTGGTAATGATCTTTTCGTTTCTACTTAAAGATACGAGGCCAGTCTTAAAAGTGGGATTCAACAGCCATCATGGTTGAGAAGCATAAATGACTCAGCTAAAATAGAGCTCTGCATGCTGTTTTTATTTGTAAGTCGACTTTATTCTGCTTGAGTCATGTTCGGTGGTTTCATTTAACTGGGTTACCAGCAATGCTGTAGATTTACCACAAAGTAGAAATTACAAGATGGATATTCACACAAGTCACTTTATCCAGTTAGACTGCCCTAAATATGCTCCTTATGTATGTGAATGGAAAATTACAGAGGAAGACAAATGGAGCATTACAGTTAGGCAGGAAAAGATAAATCCACTGGCCAAGGTTCCACTTAGCCAACATTACACTCCACCTTGCTGTAATCCCACACTGAAATCCATAGGACTCTCATGCAATGATGGGAAAGACGACCGGCATTTGCCTAATTTTCCTCCCATAAAGAAACCTCAAAAACCCTGTTTCCGCTGACTGGCTGCTTTTATTCCCCTTGGATGCCAGTGGCAGGAGTTAGCTGGGCAAGAGGGACCAGTCAGAGAAAATTACCGAGCCCATCCACTTGTCGGCTAACTCAGCCAAACCATGGGCTTGCCATGCTTTCAGCATGATTTAACTGCTCAGACCAGAAATTAGGGTATGAACAGCCACAGTGAAATTTTGACACAATTATATAATCTGTGACACAGCATTTTTGTGTCACTGCCTGGGACCAGCGCTAGTTGCTTCTACAGCTGGGGATCTGGCAAGAGATCAACTTGGTTCTTTATGGTAAATCAATACTAGTGGCAAAGCAGTGAAAAGAAAGTTTATAGAGACTTTGTACACTCTGTAGCCCACCTTCTGTGTATATCACACATTCATACACACACAGCTGAGGGTGAGTTTAGCTGCAATGCAATCGGGAACAATTGGCTGATATTGATAAAATGGGATATTTTTAGTGAGCTGATGCTGGTGCTGAATAACACACAAGTATACTGTACTGACTCTAAGAGGACTTCTTTACAAAGTTTGGCATCAAGCAATGTACGCACTGAAGCAAGTTCCCCACAACTGCTGACCAGGTGGAACAGGGATTTGACGGGGTCAGGTCATCCAAATCTGTGCAAATCTGTAAAATATGGGTATTATCGAATAGGTTTGCCACTGAGCGGGAGTAAATTGATGAGAGTGATACATCCAGATCAGCATTGGGCCATGAACAAGCACAAGGTTTCAAACTGCAAAAAAAAAAAAAAAACACCCATCAACTTCATGTTACAACTGTGCCGGGTGATTGAAGGGTTTGAGTCTCATACTCGAGTACCACAGCCGTAGACTGGGTACAAGAGACAAGCTAGAAACCCTACTTCTACACTATATCGTAATTACAAGCAGAAGATATTGTTAAACTCAAGATCAGAATAGAAACTGTATAAGACTAAAGCTCATGACACATCAGTGGAACATTCTCAAACAACAGAGGACACTGAGTTGGCAGCTGTGTTGATGTTTTTGAACATTACCTGTGGATGGCACACTGATCGGACAGATCCAAACAGCCGTGGCACACCAAACAAACTTGTGCTGTTTGGGGATTTGTTTGATTGGTGTGCCATGGCCATAAGAGGCCAGGCTTAGATACAAGCTAAAACTGAGCTGTTTCTCTAAGTAAAAAGATACAGCTGCTTGTTGATTTCACACACTTGGGCCTGACATACAAAAAATTTGGACCAAGCAAAAAGACATGGATTGTTATCCCCTTTTCGATGTGAACAATACAGTTTAATGACGACTAAGGATCTAACTTCACATGAACATGTCCACTCAACCCTCCTGCTCTGCAGCTGATATTGCTGTACTCCTTGTCACAATTCCACTATTAACAGTATAAATGTGACCATACGGGTATTGTTTATATGAGGGTCATGAGACCATAAGTAATAATTAAATGCAGACGTTTAAATGATACAGTATTCTAATGATCAGATTTGTATGGAAGTGCTACTGGTGGTACATTTACATGCACATCGAAGGAGAGGCCACACACACACACATTCATAACTCTGATACAACATTGTTTGCAAGTTCAGAAATCAACATTTAGGTGAGAGTGTGGGGCTTTCCTCTCCTCCTTCTGATATCTGCCCAGCTCCTCACCAATTCAGGTGTATGTTTCTCTTCTCTCCTACATTCACACGCACACCGTTACTTCAGTCATCATGTTGCTTCATGTTGGGAATGTCAAAGATTTTCAACCTTGAGATGCTTCCAGGTCCTGGAAGCATCTCAAGGTTGAAATCTCAAGGTTGAAAATCTTGAGCCTGATGTGAAACTGGAGGTTCCTGGAATCCAGGAACCACATCAGGCTCAAGAGGGCGGGGTTGGTTCATGTAAAGGTGTTTTGGGATTGGCAAAAATCTATGAACATGAAATCTGTTAATTTTAGGGAATGCAAGAGAAGCAGGCTTGCAGCCAGAGGGTTGCCAGTTTGAATCTCTCAACCAGCTGGGAAATCCTATGGTAATAAATGACTCCTGCTGTTCCCTCCCTCAACGACTATAAAAAATTCACATGGAGCAAGGCACTAAAGCCCAGTGTGCTCCAGCAGAGCTGCTCAGTGGGATGGGTGGAATTAAATGTGATTATCCATGACCTGGCAACTTTCACTGTTCTCTTTGCATTACATTACAGCAGCCTGGTTTTAGATCACTAACACATGTAATGTAAGAACAATCAATCAGTGTGTTGATTGCTTGTGTGTACACATTTGGGGTGATATAGGGGTTGATTTTTGGAGTGACTGTAGGCCCTACAGGCTCAGATTAGACAGTGATGAATCCAGGCAAGCGAGACTGAGAGGTAGTAGTGAAGCAACTGACAAAATGTGGATCAGAACTGATCAGTACGGGGCATTTTGGTGGCTCAGTGGTCTCACCCCAATCTTTAATGTCTGTTTCCACCTTCACCTAGTAAACACTAAAATACAAAAACAAAAACAAGGAAAAATGACATGGAAATAGGTGTGAGGTGAAAAACTTAACATTTATGAGAAGTACAGTGACTTTATGTTTCCTTATGTTTGAACAACTGAGTCTTTTCTTCATTTGATTTGCTAAAATAGAAAAAGTAGCCTGATACCCTCATGTATTAAAGTAGGTCACAAATTGATAGGTGAGGTCATATTTGGATTTCGAAGAAAAAAACAAAAAACGGCACAATGGGAACAAATACACAGTTCCAATGGATAAAGTTAAATGAGGATAATGAGGACGTCTCTGAAACTACCCAGTCTGTGTAACCTCCTTCCAAACCATTTCCCTTTGGAGAATCTCCATTACTTGGTAGCCAGTCTTTTTTCCCAGACAGGTTGGAAATAGAGACTCATTCGTCTAGCAGCTCAAAGTTTTGGAAGGCAGTATGCCCAGGCTCCTGTAAAATACCCATCTTTAACTTTATAAATTACCAATCAGGCTGCAAGTGTCTGCCAACACCATGAGTAAGATACATTACAGATCACAGTTCATTATCTATTTTAGAAGTCGGGACGGTAAGCAAAACCATTTTCTCTGGTACAGAACTCATTGTGTTCATTATTCGAGCTTGTCTGAGCATCATTGTGCCGACCAAAATTAACAAGTTTTCCAATTATAAGCTTGCCATCTTAGCTGAAATGTTGCTTTTGGATGCTCCAGTTACTTGCTGATGGTGCAGATTAACTCCTGCTCAAAGCAACTGTTTGGGTAAAAGAGACATGCTGGGGAAGAAAATGACACAATGTCTATGCCCGACTGATGTAATACATCTGAAGTAAAACAGGGTGTCTTAGCACTGTGAACTCAGTCTAAACTCAGCCTGTGATGCATGTACTCAGTCTAAACCAATGTATTCCACTGCTTGTCATCCTTCAGAGGCCCTGGCAAATCTTATTTTAAGACACTGGTTCAGCCTGCAACAACAAATACCTGAAAGCATCAATGCATTATTTAAGCTATGCAGTGCCTCCATTATGAAGCAAAACTCGAAACATTAAAAGAGCGGGTTTACATGACATTTATTCATAATGTACAAGAAATAAAATAATACAAACTGTGATTGTGATATCATCCTAAACAGAGAATGAGTGAAGCTGCTCCCACTCAGGAAACAGAAGCACACAGGGTCAATCATAAGGTGTGTGTTCCCACCTCATGCAATGCTTGCATTTCTTCAAAAATGTCGGTGTTGCACCACATTATGTCATTCAGCTGAGTCCCATCATAACAAGGTATCTTCAGAATTCCTTCCACTGCGAAAAATGGACAGCAGGACGGGGAATATGGGATGTCAAGAGCGTCTGTCAAGAGTCTCTGATCAGTACCAGTAGGACTTTTGGTGCCTCCTGTTCTCCTCGATGCCCAGTTTCTCCATGACCTCCTCCTCCAGAGTTTTCATAGACGGTGTATAGGTCTTTTCTAGAGTGTCGTCTGGACTGGTGTCTTTGGGACCATCTGAAATGGCAGAAACAAAAGTGAGTCACATGACAAGAGTAAATGTCACCTTAAACAGGAAACCAATGAGTCCATAATGAAACACATCAGCTGAAACATGTGATTAAGACGCTATTGTTATGGTCCTGTTGAGGAACAGCTCACCACAAAACAAACAAAAAAAAACTGTAGTTGCCCAAATGTCAGCTGAATGCCACATTAGTTTGTACAGTTCCATTCAGCATTCTCCAAAACCACTTAAGTTAATAGGATCTGTTTGTTTAGGGCGCAATAAACAGCACAAAAGGACCATCAATTTTCATAAAACAACTCATGCAGCATAACTGAAGTGTTTTTTCTAGTGAAACGATTGCAGTGTGAGTCCAGAAATCTTATATTTAGCTTTCTCCCTTAATCCCAAAAATGTCAACAGTGTGTGCTTTGGAGTCTGGGGCTGGTGAATGCTAGCACAGGTGCACACAACAAGGTGATTGATGCTTTGATAAATAAGGAGCTATCAGATGGGCAAATACAGAAGGTAATGAGGTAAATGTAGGCCTTCTGGAGGGCAATTATTTGACTTAGATTACGCTGCACAAGCTCTGAAATTTGCCCATTCTGAGACTATTTTCTTCAAATGTTTAACAGGCTCAGATGGAACTATCTTGCAGCATGTTTGGTCATATGAAGTTCATATAACTGCATTTTCATTTTAAGCTGATCTTTTCCTTTAGAAAGACAAAGTCATGTTACAGCAATCCTGTAGATCAGCAAAACAGTCCTATCCATACTCTTGTCGAATCCTGTCCTATATGCACAGTAAAGAAGATATACCAAATGTTGCCTCTGGAAAAATATCTGGGTTTCAGAGAATACTTAATAGAGCATATACCTCTGCCAACACTATGCAATTGTCAAGATATGCTATGTCCACATGTTTGATTTTCACTAAAAGTTAATCATATCCAATGCCACACCCTCCTTTGGCCAATCAGTGTGAACAATTAATCAGTTCGCTCTACCTTGGCCCCTAATCAAAATTCTCACCAAGTTTCATACAAATCTGTTTATGAGAGATATTCTGCTAACAAGCAAACAGACGGAGCAGGGCAAAAACATAACAAACACACCGAAACTCCTGTCATTAATGTCTCTGTTTATGTGTTGTTACCTCCCCCAACAAATTATGTTTCTTTACCTTGTTTGTGTGTGTGTCTATCAGTGAGATATCTCAAAATGTTGGAAGTGATTCACATTAAATTTGCTGCATATAGAGGCCTTGGACTAAGTAATATTTGAGTAGATTCTGGCATCATCTAGATCTGAGATTTCTGCCATCGCCAACTGTGTTGAAAGAGTTGAAAGTTGAACTACAGGTGTTTTTATGCTGAATGTTAGATAAACATGGAAAGTTTATTCTTACTGAAAAGAAATCCCTCCCCAGTACACTCACCTTTCCACTGCTGTGGCACGATGCCATCTCGGCGCTCAACGATAGGCTTAGGGATGATTCGACCCGTCCTGACGGAGACCCGCACCCTCTCCCCCTCCTCTGTGAACCTCCACTCCACCCCTGTGGGCTTCCTGGAGGATCGAAATCAGTGTGTCACAGCCAAGCCCTATTTATCTCAAACACTATTTACATTCATCTAAATAATGTACACCAGCTTTTCAGAATGATTTAAGTTCCTGCTACATGCTGAAAAGTTTCAGACATGTTGCATATTTAAATATCTGTAAAATGTCAATCTAAATATGATGCAGATCTGATGCCTTTGTGTGTGTGGTACAGTGCTTTTAGCTGTTGTGTGCACCATCGTTCCTGGTCTTACTGCAACATGAGAGGAGGATTACTGCGCATGTCGCCCTCTCAAACAGAAACCATGGTTTTTGATGTTTATTTTGTCTGAGGAACATTCACTTTCAAGCTGGTGAGCACCAAAAAAGCAAGTATGAGCCACAGCGCACAGTTTTCACAGACAGTGATCCCATACAAACACACCAGAGACAAGATAAACACATCCAGGTGTTTGTAACCACAGACTCTGTTTTCATCTTGAATTGGCCAAAAGGGAACGGAGAATCTCTGTAATGGACACCTTACGGTAACTGTTTAGTTTTGGGCTGGTCATGCGTGTGTTGTTTTTGATTGCACTTTTTGTTTTTTTCTCTTGAACTCTTAACCTCAGTACTGGTAACTGGGACATCAAATAATGATAGCATAGCATAGCAGAACCTTCCACAGAAAACGCCCACCACTCATTCTGAACACCAACTTGTTGGCTTCTAAATGAGCATACGTGTACACTGCCACGTTTTCAATCTTGCACTTCAGCAAGGCTTACTTGTCTGTGGGGTCGATGAGGGAAACATTGTTGAGCAGGAGGGGAGCCTCGCTGGCGATGTAAGTCCCACGATACTCTCCCACTTTGCCGATGTATCTGTAATGCTGAGACAGAAATATTTGTTCACAACGTGACATGCCCAAAAAGGAAACAGGTGATGACCAACGATGCTTCCTGAGGCTAAAACAGACATTTTAACAGCTGTGCCCGGGCTTCTGCTATTCAAACAGTTTGGCTCCATCTGGTGGAGCTAAAGAAGAAACGCAAGGTGTAACACTGCTGCCTCAGTAACATCACTGGGACGCAAAGAGAAGTAGTTTAGTAGTTGCTTTGGAGCATGCTGTGGCTTTAGTACATCGTCTACAGCAAGCAGTGAGAGCCAGCTTTGCTTCCTCTCAACAGCATTACCATACAGACATTAAGCACTGTAGTGAACTGAATACTGAACAAAGGCTGTCTTCATTTGTTCACCATACAACATCAAAAAATAAGTTTTCCAAAAAGTTAAGTTTACTCTTTTCAATGTTAATGAATAACATGTTTGTAAATATATCAGGAATGAGTAGCCTTGATTTACCAAGTTAGGTTCTTGTTTTTTGTCCCAATTTAAAACACAGACTTACAAGATACTGAAGTTATATGCATTTTGGAAAGGAGGCTTGTTTTTAGTATGTAAACAATACAGATGACACTGAATTCCTGTTATTAATCTTATAACAGCAAAGTAGTCTTGTCCAGGCCAATTTTCAGCTGTGTGTGTTTTTGATGAGCTTGACGGCAGCCAGTGTCTAAAGCAACAACAAACGGTGACAAGAGGAATTGCTTACTGTGTTCAGCCCCCCCAGGATAACCCAGTTTCTGTGTCTGAAGACTTGGACCACCTTCCCCTGCTTCCCTTTGTCTTTTCCAGCTAGAATCTCAACCTGAGGAACAGATGACAAACACACACTGATTACTATATTACTATGCACTGTACAAACACACTGATCATCTTGTTTACATCTTTGAGTTATAAATATGCTAATCCTTGTTGAAAAAACGTTTCTTTCCAAACCCTCGAAGTGCAGATGAATAACTATGCATCACTTGCATGCAACCCCAACATTAACACAACAATGCACTACCCAAATTAAGTGAGCATGTCTGCAGGCATACACATGTATGTCAGTGGACATACAACATGCTAAGTTTCATGGATCTCCTTACCGTGTCCCCTCTGAAAACAGACCAGTCCTCAGGAGCTACTGGATCCATAAACACCTTTCTCCTCTTCTTTCCTGGGGGATTGAGCCTCTTGGCAGCCACGGTCCACGGCCTGTTGGTGCCAAAGCGGTAGTCTTTGGGGAAGGTGGCCTTAGCTGCCATCGACAGGAGAGCTGTCAACCTCATTTTCCTAAGAGAAAAAATGAATCAAGACTCGTCTCAAGCGGTAGCAAAACCTTGCCGTGTAGCTAACGAGCTAACGTCAGGCATTAGCCACTAGCTAACGTTACACAAACACGATAAAATGAGCTAAGACTGCAACACAGCTTCTCTAACACTTCATTCAGATGTTAATGTTAATTATAGTATTCTGTGAGTTGGCTATATCAGAGTATGTGTTAGTAAAATGAGAGATATCTTACCCTCTTTGGATGTCAATGTCACATGTATTACACCAACACCAGCAGTTCATATGCTACATCGCCACCTAGTGGATGGGAGGAAGCCTGGTCGTGCGCATGCGCAGTGGCCTTGACGTTATCAAATCTTGCATCCTGGAAGTTGATGGTGCTCAGGAATTGATTTGAGGCCTGTGTGCAGGCCGCGGGCAGCCAGCTGCTTCACATCTGCATTTTAGCTGCAAGAGAATTTCTCTAAACCTGAGGTGGCATCTAAAAACATACTTGCTGATGTATATTGTTGTTATTCTGCATATGTTGTGGACAAAAATCTTATCCATTCTCATGTTGTTTGCATAGATATGATCTTTTTTTCTTAGCCAAGTCATGTTATAAAGCAGCATTTTTTTTTTCTTTTTTTTGTTTAACTCAATTCATTGTATAGGGCAGTTTAAGGTCAACAATTAGGTAATGATCCATTTAGGTATTATTTAACATTTTCAGGTAACACATCTGTAACTTGTCCTTCCCTTTATTCCATTTGAATGTTCAAGGACATCATTGGGACTAGTCCCTGAGTCCAGAAGTGCCCAAATATGTTCTTACAGCATTATGAATTCTAGAAGGTGTTTTTTTTGTAAGATGTAAGCCAGAGTTATACCTATAGTGGTGATAACATAAAGCATGAAGCCAGAACCTGCCATCAAACACAGAAGCAGGATAAAGAAGTCATTAGTTCGCACATCAGTGCTGAATAAGCTCCTGACCAAAATGAGGGAGAGTCGGATGTAGCTGAAACTAAGCTTGATTTGCCACTTCCCCTGCGAGCCACATTGTCTTAGTCATTAAGAGAACCAAATGACAGAGGGATTGCTCACTTAAAAAGGCTGACATTATACAAAACCCGGCATAGTTGTCATTTAAATGAGGTGTGTGGATTTAAAAGCCATTGTGACACCCTAAGAGCTCATAGTGACCCCCACCCCCCCCCACCCCCCAAAAAAAAGAAAGAAAAGAAAAATGGCTGTCAGGATGGCTTACATAAGACCAAAACTAGTTCAGCACTACCAGCCAAAAGCCCCAAACTGTGCCATGAGGTTCTCTGTGGAATAAGTTATTTGTGACATGCATAAAAAAGGTGCCATTATTGGTTTCACACAACTGTAGTGGTGCCTTAGTGTGAAAATGATTTGACAGAGGTTTGTGCTTGGTTCAGTTACAGTTCTGCACAACACCCAGTTTAGTGAGGAATGCCCCTGATGAACAGCAAAATAACTAATATAAACTGCTGTATTTGCAGATTGGGGATTCATACGATCTTGTTGATTCAACAGGATGCAATGACCAAAAAAGAAATTACTTGCACAAGGTACTTTCCAGACTAACTCTGAGTGGTTAATACACAATGATGGAGGTTTATTAAACACAAACATGACAAATACAAGATATTTTTGTAATCAACATGTTTATTAAATGGACTGGCGACTACAATGGTAAAACTAAGCAGTAGATTAAGCTGAGTGGCAGCCTCCGAAAATGACAGAGAAAGCTAAACCAAGGATTACACTATAATTACAAATTACACCCTAGGAATTGACTCCAGAGTCTTGAGCTCTGACCAGTTTATATTATAATCAGTGGTGTGGTGATAGGGTGGCATGTATAAAAGTCATGCAGCAGGACAGCATAGGACATCTGCATACAGATAATCCCACTGAGAGCAAAACATGTAGGGTTAATTTCACTTTTAAAAACAGAGCTTCCCCTTAGGATCAACAGTAAATTAAATAACTAGAGGTTCATGTTGCCAAATATAGATAAGAGTGTTGAAGCAATGAACATAATATCCAAATGACATGGCAAGTACGCAAAGCGTGTCAAAAAATCTGAACCTCAAGAATGAATACCCCCAGAACTACTATAGGGAACTTGGAAGTCGCCAAGATAAAATAACAACACCACATATTCAACATGTTGCCTCAATAAATGTTTGAACAAAACACCTGTTTAAAACATCACAATTTTGTTCCACAGCCAAAATAACACCATTGAAGGAGGAGCAGATCCACATTCCAGTTAAGAGGGTTTGAAACAGAGAAATCACAGAGTTTTAAAGAGGTTTTGCTGTGGAAATGGAAGTCACCTCAAGCCTTGCAACAAAATTCCATTTCTTCCAAAACCATGACTTGTGTGGACTAGACTGGTATTAAAAATGTATGCCAACAATAGATTTAAGAGGAAACTTGCTTTGTATCACCAATTACATCGCCAGTATCTGGCAATGGCATCATCGTATGAGCTTAATGAGGAATTGGAATACAACAAAAATTAGCAGTTGATCTGACAAGGTGGATTCAAAAGGATTTGAAAATGTGACCATCAACCTTGTTTCCACCTCCCAAAATACAATATCTCCACCTTGACTTCAAATAGTGAAAGTCCAAAGATTGACACAATAACATTCAGGAATGTCTCTCTGCTTTCAATAATGCACATAATAGGCCAAGAGTTACTCTGGAAAAGTACAGAGGGGGACTCAAAGCATTTTCTTAAGTCCTAAATTAGTTTAAGGTTCTTCTCAAGTGGGGCTTACACAAACAAGTAGACCATATATGCGATCTAGTGAAATGAATTGCATAATTTGGTCACCTCCAATGAAGTGTACAATACATCAAAGCAACAAAACCAGCATAGCATATTAATCTCCTATCTAGACAACAATTAACGGGGCAAAAAAAGAAGAAAAACAAGATTTTTTTGAAAGTGCAACTCATGTAAAAATTACATGTTTTAAGGTCAGGCTGAAAAGCTAGGCAAAACAAACGGAAGAATACTCACTAAATCCTTGTGTGTACATACTGTATTTAAGCGGCAGAAGTGAAAGTTTGTTCTTTAGAAGTACATGATCTCTCTGTTTTCAAAATCAACAAATATCAACTGAATGGACAAATGGGAGTAGTTGTCAAACAAAATTGTTTGGTGGATGAAAGGTTTCCTTTCCTCAAAACTCATTTTGTTTGTTTAGGTTACATTATGAATTCAGCACGTATTCTCTCTAAACTGAAAAATGTTTTTGACACCTAGCATCCAGACTTTGTAATTATGTAATTGCACTTAGAAATAAAAAATATATATACACACCAAAATCCCATTTATAAATGAGCCTTAAAGTGCTCAATTCAATTGTTTGAAATCAGATTAGCAAACTTTTGATTCTAGGATATATGATATCCCAAAATGGCAAATGAAGATTTGTTTGTCTCTCAATACAAACATACTTAGGTTTTAAAATTATCCTATTAATTAAACAGCAGAACTCTATCCTTCTGCAGGTAATCATTTTAATGCTTAAATTCCAGAGAGAAGCGCCAAAGGATCTTGGTTTTCTTCTGAGAGTTGGTGTTAAGCACTGTCTGTCACGGGCTGCAGGGAGAACAGTGAAGAGTAAAATGATGGATTATTCTGAAGCAGCTCTTATTCTCAATCTGACAAATTCTTGGAAATTGTGATACCAACAAGAATCATACACAGTTCTATCAGAATTAGATATTTAATGTTGCTGAAGTTAACCATGACTCATTTTTATTTGATGTTTTGAAAGTAAGTAGCACACCATTAAGGAGAGAGCCGCACCTTATCTGCTGTTAACTGTCCCCCTGCAGGAGGGTTTTCCTGGCCCTCTGGTCTCGACTCGCTCAGTGAGGATGGAGCAGTGGGCTTGGGCCCAGCCACATCATTGAGTTTGGCCTCTGTGTTAGACTTGTTGCTGTCTGCTTTCAAATCACCTTCCCCCTCTGAGTCCTTCAGCCGCTTGGGAGATGCCTACGAAGGGTTAGAGGAAGGGTCAAAGAGCCACAAAGATGAGTGACAAAGGAGCTCTCGCCTTACAAAGCGTATGACTAACAAACTTGAAAAAGGCTCACCTCTGTGGACTCCCCTGCTTTTCGTTTAGTTCCTCCCCTCTCGTTCTTCTCGTCAATGACCAGGGCACCTTCATCCTCATCACTACTGCCCTCAGCATCTGCTTTCTCCAAACTGCCTGTCTCCCCTGCGCCTTCTGACGTGTTGTCCTTCTTTGATGGCTAAAGAGAGAAATTTAAATGACAAGGAAGGATAAGGAACGACATCCCTCACATTGCATGCATTTTGGCCCACTGAGCCATGAACAGTACGCATGAATGTCTAGGCTAAATATTGTCTACTGTTAGTAAAATACAGTGAGAGTTCATTAAAGACTAAAAACTAAACCAAACCGAAATCTGTGTGAAGCCTGACCCGTAACGGTGAAAAGTAGGGTGCCCCGTGGTTGATGGTGGCTGATGTCACCACCTGCAGAGACCAACAACAGGTAGTGACATCAGCCGCCACGAAACACCAGATTTTTGGAAAAAGTAACAACCCTAATCACCAATATGTAACACAACAAAAATTTAAAGTTACTAATTAGCTGAATGCACTCATGTTTGATTTATTCAGTGTCATGGAAGGTTAGAACTGTCTGCAGTGGTCGCATTTTCTGACAGAGATTTACAGTTGTTTTTTTTTTTTTTTAAACAATACCCTATTCATTGCTGATCAAATCTTCTGTGCACAATAAAGCTGTAGTTTTTGTTCACATAAAACTGGTGCCATCTCCCACTAAGCATTTTTCAGCAAAGCTTGTGCAAGTCACTGTAGAATGAAAACAGTGTTTCTCAATCCTGCATGCAAAGCATTCCATTTACTTCTATAGGCTATAGTTTAAGTAGGAATATGTAATGAAGTATTTCAAAGGACTTGTGGTGCCAATTTGTTGGAGAAATCCTGGTAAATGTTCTAATAGGGTTAGGATTTCACCTGGTACAGACACAAATAAGAGAACTTGTCATGCATCAGCCTTGGACTCCTCAGTGTACCCTGGACTGGTTGGCCGAGCTAGGCAAATTCTATACCCCATCAGCCTGCTGCAGGATCATCTGCAGCTGGGCTAAAACACACATGACTGCTTGTGTTGCCTGGTGGAAAAGCATCTCTTTTTCCTTCTCAGGTTCACTGCCTGTATTTACATCTCGTGGCCAACTCTTTGAAAATGAATTGTTTCCTGGTCTGTCTTGTGAAGCCTGTTAGAAGATCTGTCCACCTTAAATCTTCTTAGTCTCCAGCAACCTTTGTGGCTTTCGCTGCATGTTGTTGATTCTCTCTGTTACAGTACTGTTACTACTATTTCTACTTTCCCTAGGTTATGGTTACCTCTTAAATCTTCATGTGCCCCAACTGGCAGAGTGTGCAAATAAACAATATGACACAGCAGTGAGTATACATAAATCTGTATGGCCCGGTGTATTGGACTGAGTTTCTATTTTGGGTATGCACAACTTGCTGTAAGTATACCACTAGCTTTAAGGACTGGCAGTCAGCAACTTAGGCGTTCTAAAACTCTGAACTTTCACTTTTCATTCATCTGCCTCTCTGAGGAATTTACCAAATTCTGTGCTTACCTTACATCGGACACAAAAAGAAAATCCACTTTGCTCACAGTACAGTGAAAGAAACATACAGACAAAGCAGCAAGTGTGTACACTTGGCCTCTATCACAGAAATACACCCACCTCGTAGCCTTCATGCGTGACAGTGGGATTATTCTCAATTTCCCAGAGTCCCTCAGTGAAGCCTTTCCTCTTGGTTGGTTTTCCAAACTTCTCCTTACATTCATCATAGGGGAACAAGTCCTTGGCCCCCAGAAATGCCCTGTGGTGATCAAAACATTGCAGCTGTCAACATAATTTAATGGTTTTCCTGGATGTCTACACTCACCCGGAAAACCACATGGATTTAAAATGTATAACTGGCAGAGACAGTGTTATGAAACACTAAGTAAAGCATTTAAGCAGCTGTGCCTTATTTTGACACAATTTATTGACAATGACATTGAATTTTACTTGAGTTTCTATTTTCAACAAAAGAAATGCATGTGTACAAAAAAGTAAAGACAAACCAATCTTGAATAGCTGTTCGTAAGAGCTGGCAGAAATAAGCTAATGTAGGATGTTTCTTCTAACTGTGTCAACTGCTTCTGCCATGGTTTCAGCTCCAGTTGGAAGGAGACAGTTCACATATCACATTTTACTCACGTCTCGTGTGTTCCAAAGAAGAACACCTGGTACTTGTTGGAGGGCGACTTAACTGCTCCTTCAGGTAACTCGTCAATCTGTGAGCAAGCAGAGAGCTTTTTCACAAACCCCACAGGGCAATCCAGAAATCCATTTCAGATATAAAAACGCTCATGACGTAAAATGCAAAGCCAAAACTAGACACAGTCATTTCTGATGTTCCCAACAAATGTTCAGTCACACAAAATTACGTCTAAATTAAAGGAGCTCATCGTCTGTCTTTTGAACAACTTGATGTAAAACAGAGAGAGTTCCCCTTGTATCTGCTTGTCTAGCCTATATTAACCAAACTTTTTTTTCACAACTGGAAGCAGAATTAAAGTTTTGTGTGAATGTCCCCTAAGGGAACCTATTCTTTGTGTCACCAAATCAAACACTGGCGGCTGTGTAAGCCTTTGGGATGTGTAAGCCAGGGTCCTAATGCTGTAAATTAGGCTCGGGTGATTGGATGATTACATCAGGCATCATGACTGCGATACGTGTAATTGCTGATTGAAAGGAAGCTTATGATGCCGAAGTGATTCAAAATGCCTAACTAGATGATGCCTTAATGACGGCAAGTTTCAGTTCTGATTTGTGTAACATCCCCTGAGACGCTGTGTTTAGACGTTAGAGAGAGGAGAGCAAGTCACTGATGCAAACGAAAGCGATGTAATGACCAAGTGTGGCATCACGACTTCCTAACAGACCTAACAGCCAAATAAGGCTTTTGGCATTCCCAGATAGGACAACTGTGGCAGGATAGGCGGGGCAGGGCATGCCACTTACTGACAAGAGACATGTCTGATAAGAGCAAGAAAAGGAGGGAAGAGGTGCCACTGAGACAGACAGACATCAGTACTGTGACATGAGAAGCGGGAGGCTCTACTTTCACTGTTTCACAATAAGCATGCAAGAAAAGAAATGGGAGTACTTTTTTAAAGAGAGAAATATCAAATAGTTTGACTTTATTTAACACTCCTGTTGACTTCAAATTTACTAACATTTTTTATCAATAGGGGTCAACTTCACCCCAGTAAGATAAACCTCCAGAAAATGATTATAATTAAAACTGTTACCCAAGTCGGGTACTTTATTTGACTTGTTGACAACCTAAATAGCCCTTTGTATAATACATAACCAAAGCACTCCTTATACACCCCTTATACATCAAAGTCATTGTGGGAATCATGTTTTCCCCTACAAATGTCATATGAACTGGACTGGTTCTCACACTGCTACATGTGTGGTCATGTTTGGTGAAGATTATAAATGACATGTAATAGCTCCTCAGTGTCATCCACAACAGCTGGGATTAATTTGTGTAAAAGGTGGATATTTCTTATGTTTTACACAGCTGAAAAAGCCTGGGGTCAAATAAACCCCAGCTGAAACACTGGTGTGTACAAAATGTGTACAGGACACTGAAAACATGTCATCGTGTTAATTTAATGTTTACCCATTTCACTCCATTAAATTATGAAAAGTCATTAAAATGAATAAAAAATTATGTTAACCGTGTGTTTAGAGGCGTTAAACATTGAATGGGGTCAAATTGACCTGACAGATATTGAAAGGGTTACCGTTCACAGCAGCTGGCGCGCAGCTGGAGGAAAAAGGTAGCTATTACATTCTTTTGAATATGCTGTTGTATCCTAATTTAAAAGGTTATTTAAGTTGGGATTTTTTTTTTTTTTTTTTTTTAACCTTGTAGATAACAAACACAGGCTACAGCATCTCCTAATAGACGTTAACTGGTATTGCTGCTGCAAGTTACCAGCAGCAGCTGCGCGGGGAAAACAGATAACGTTGGTGGTTTAACACTTGCCCAGGCGACAAAGTGTGGTTATAACATCGTACCAAAAGCACTCAGCCGGGAAAGCAACGGCTAACTCACCAAAATGAAAGGCAAAACAACTTTATTGTGCACATTAAGACAAGTCGGCAGCGGCGTGGCTCCGTGTGGGACTGTCCTCAATTGGCCCAGCGTTAATTTAGCTGATTGAGATAGGTGAGGTTAGGCCGTGGCGCGTTCATTTGGCTTGGATATTAACGGTTTAACGGTTAACAAAAGCTAAAGTTAGCCTAGTCGGGCCCTTTGGGAGAGCGCTGTTTGTGTGTTTAAAAATGAAGGCGACCTGCTACCAACTAGCACTAACATGAGCTATTCAGGCTAAAGGAGTGTGTTATTTGTCTACAGCAGGATTTGCAGCTCCACTGTCTGTGGTGGACGTCTGGATAGGCAACGCCAGCTAACGTTAACCCAGCTAGGCTAGCTCATGTTAGCCACACACTGTTAGGCCGCACAGATAAACAAGTGATAGCACACGCAGCTGTACCAACTGCACTGAATATACAACGTTATCGTAAAGGTGGAAAAAAAAACATATATATATTAATGTTAGTTGCTTACCCTTGCAGGCCAATGTGGATACCCCTTCATTTTGGCAAAGACGAGATCCCCAGGTTTATATTCCCTTTGCCTGTTCGACCTCGGCATGTTTCTTGGGTAACTTAATTAGCTCACTCAGAGATGGATATAAATGGCACTGGTGTTTTAATGTTTTACAATATCCCCGATAAATCAACAGCTGCAACAATCAAGCGTAGCCTCGGTTTACCACATCAAAAAATTACCCAGGCGCAGAAAACTGGAGCGTTAGATGCGAGCGACTTTTAACGTGAGGCTGAACTGCAAGCCCGGGCTGAGAGGGAGCACGACGCCGAGTCAGGAAACCGTAAAACCTAGAGATTTCAATGTAAACGCCACGACAAACACTGTATTTTGTTTTACAATCCACTGGCTCCTTCGCCCTCGCCTCGGACTGTTTGGGTTTGAAATTGAAACCCGCTTCGCTCTTCACAGACGCGCCCCCAGTCAGTCGACCCAGCGGCTCGTCTAGCGCCCCTGTTGGTCATGCACCGCAAAACCTCACTTCATTGTCCCACTGGCAATTATCAGATCATTTCTAACAGGTAAAACTAGGTAACATCTATTTTTCTAGTGTAGTGTTATCATGAGCAAAATTACAAACTTGATAATGCGCAGGCAAATGTTTGAGCTGAGATGGAATTGCAGGGCAGGGAGGTATTTTTCTCCTCCATTGGTCACAGTGGCTGGAGTATTTTTCGCAATAGGATGGTAACTTGTAGAGTCGGGAAAATTACTAAATATGAGGCAAAAATGGCTGTCAGAATAAGAAAAAAATGTCACAGTCAAAACTGCAATGACACCCAGTGGTCTGGGTGATTATAGAATTTGTATTTGTATGTCTATTCTTTTCCCAAATAAGAGGACGCCCAGATCTTTGAGGAGGGCTAGTCACACGAGAAATGATAAATAAGAGTTTGATTTTTCATTTCATGTAAATTCTCAGTTCACAGGCTTGGTCAGTAGGGGGCGCTAGAGCAGCCATGGTGTTCGCCAACTCTCCAATACACCAGAGAACAAGGCGAAGAAGAAGGAGGTGCGCAAAAGGCTGCGCAGTCTCCTTCCCTTAAAAATAATGGAAGCGAATGTTTTGATGGGGTGCAGGGGCTGCTAGCGCAATTTGTCGGCGTAACTTCTGCCGTAACGGGTGTTATTGCGGTGTAAAGTGTAGCTATTGCATTAGTTGTTGTCGTCATAGGCACTTTTAGGTGATACGGATTGGATTTGACCAGTTATATCGACCATTATGTTGGTAGATGCATCGTCTTTGCGGCCTAGCTAGCTTTCTGAAGTTGGGACAGTCCTCTAATTTAAAATAGCCCGCTGTGAGGCCCTCGTTTGAACCGCTGCTATTTTCATGACACGGCAGCCTCTCCTGGAATGGTTTCATATTTGATAAACTGCAGGCTTTTAAGTGGTTTTGTCGATCAGACATTTTCTTACCTTTGTTTGAAGTCAGCTCCGCAGAGAAGAGAAGCCCAAGGCGCTTAACCAGGGGAAGTGGTTATCCATGTCCACGAGTTGCTGCACAGTAATCTCCAACATCAGCAAACATGTCTTTAGTAGCCTACGACAGCAGTGATGAGAGTGATTCGGAGGAAACCTCAGCCTCTGTCGTCCCCGAGGGCAAACCGAGTGGAGGGCTCTTTTCTCTCCTGCCAGCCCCTAAAAAAGAAACCTCGACTACACAAGCGAACGAAGGACCAAGCAAGGAGGCGAAACCAGACCTTTCATCAAGGGACAGTTCGTCAAACGATGACCCAGATACCCAGCCGTCTAAAGGAGGATTACTTTTCAATCTGCCTAAGCCGAAGAAGCGAACTGAGCCTGTCAAAATTGTTGTACCACAGATACAAAGACAGGATGTAAGTAGTGAGTCCTCTCAGCCAGCTCCTCACAAGGTGAATACAGCATTTGAGCAAGTGCTAGTGGTGACTCTAATTTTTAAATTTCTTGTCTTGTTAATAGTCAGACTCGGATGAGGATGATGAGCCTGCAAAGAAGAAATTACAAACTCAGGTAAGAGTATCTCGCATTGTCATATTCAAGATGAGCTGCTCAGTTACACTAGTGTACTTTGACATCAGATCCCTCAGTACACAGGATAAAATGTTTACATCTCTCACTATCCCGACCAATACAGCTGTAACTCGGGTATCATATTTGGACTTCTCTTGGGCACCTTATGAGCATGTATTGATGGTTACATTTGCCAGCTCAAAAATGAAATATGAGCTAGCTTTCCAATATTTTTCTTGTAAATTCATTCAGAGTGGATAGCAATAGTGCAATAAATCTGTAACAACACCCCCGCCAGCCTAGGTTTAGCTCTGCTATAGCCCTCTACTGTGCCTCCACTATAGTTTTCATGTCAGCATTTCTGCTGTCTTGATAATAACATGAATGCATAGGGAAAGGGAAACAAATGACACAAGGAATTTTGTTCCATTTACACTGTGTAGTAAACAGCATCATGCCTCAGTGATGTAGCTGCCAATCTTGAAATTCTCTTTCAAACATTGCTCATTTTCAATATCCCCCATGTTTCTTCAGGGCCAAGGTACAGGCCTGTCCTCCCTTCTGCCACAGCCCAAAAACCTGACTGTGAAGGAGACCCAGAGACCCTTGATTCCTCACACGCTCACCAAGCGCCCGGAGCCTAAAGGGCCCAAACCTGGAACTCCTGCCCAGGGACTGCTTGGCTCGAGCGCGTCCCCCTCTGCTATCAAAGCTGCAGCAAAGTCCGCCGCTCTGCAGCTGGCCCGGCAAATAGCCACAGACGACCAGGACGCTGAGGAGGATGTGGCCCCAGAGAACTACTTTTCCTTAGGCGAGAGCTCCCAGCCACTCCCTGCTGTGGTCCCTAGCCTAGACCCTGAACCGGGGGCCCCCTCGGATCTCCTTTCTTTTGTACCTGGTGACGAGAGCGGCCAGTCGGATGCCCCTCTTGACTTTGGGTCGAACCATGAGGGAGTTAGCACATGGGGAGTTCAGAATCCTCAGTACCAGCAGCCCATAGCAGGTCCAGAGGCTTTCCCTCAGGTAGTAATGACTGGAATGATTTAGTCACTTACATGTACATGTCACTGAAATGGATTTAGATTCAGATTACACTTTACTATTTTAGTAACATCCAAAATGTTTCCTCCTTGGACAGGGATACTATAATGAGCCATACTACCAAGATCCTAACCCTGCTTTGGCGGAAGCTGAAGAGCCCGGCCCCTCTGCCATGTTTGATGATGAAGCGGTAAGAAGCATGTTGCAGCTTTGCATTGTTTTACCATTCTGCCACACAACATCAAACAAGCAGCTGAAAATTTGCTGCCCTGCTCTGTTTTGTCATCACACTTTTGACTATTTAGAGAAAAATGAATGTAGCAGTATTATGGCTTAATAATCTCAGCCAGGTTACAACCTCACTTGAGATGACGCTGATGTGAGCCTCTTCTCCCTGCACAGTTCATGCGGCTGCAGGGGAAAAGGAACAGAGGCAAAGAGGAGGTGAAGTTTCTGGAGATCAAAGGGGATGACCAGCTGATCGGCAGCCAGCAGTGGATGACCAAGAGCATGTCGGAGGAGAAACAGGAGCGCCAGTCCTTCAGCAAGGTGCCCTGCAATGCTGTACCCGGGGTTCTTAGCTGCAGGTTTTCTTTTGAGGATTGGGTGTTAATGTTTGTTGTTCCTTTTATCATAAGTAGGCAGGAAGAAGTTAATGCGTTATTTAGACATACAGATTAAGAAACCTGTAGCCTTTGCTTACATTCGTTTTAGACCAGGAAAGGTAAACCTAAAGCATTTTAGTCATTAATGTTTTGACATGGTGTAATCTGGATTTATTTTTTGGCATTGTTATTTTTAGAGAGATGATTCTGTGCAAAAGGTTGTTATTCCTCTAAATGGGCATATATTTAGCATCAGATGCCAGATGCTTTTTTTTCTTTTTCACATTTAACAAAGACAAAATAGCTTTGGTAATTCAACTTTTAAGCCTTATCCCAAAGTTAAGTCACAAATCCTGGGCTTGGAACAATATTAGACAACCCAAAAAAGCCTGAAAAGTTCTCGCACTCCAAGACTGCGCCTTCAAGTCCTGCCCATTTACCAAAGAAACAATCCAGTTTTTCCAGGCTGACCCACAAGAAAAAACAACAGCATTGTTATCATATGATAAAAAGTGATTGTCCTCTAAAACTTATTAACCTTGTTTTCCACTGTTTGGACTGTTTTCCTCGTTGATACAGAAAAAAGGAGACCAGCCTACAGGACAACAGCGACGCAAGCACCAGATCACATATCTCATTCACCAGGTGAGCTCTGCTTCAACGCTGTATTATACTTGATTGGAAAACGTTTAAAAGGGAGTTAGGGATTCATTATTAAGCTGTGTAAATGTCAAAAGTTCTCAAATTATGTAATATAAAATGATCAAAGAAAACATCTAAACAGAGAAGTCACTGTAGTAACATGCAGCCATTGCACTTTTGACTCCATAAGTGTTCACAGTTCATTAAAGCCAACTCAGCAGAAATCCTCAAACTGTATTTAACACCTAACACAGTTCGATACCACTGCTGCATAATGAAAACAAGGTTGTCATTTAAATCAAGTTTATAAAAGTAAGCTTTCGGTCGGGTCTTGGCGGTAGAGAGGAGGGTGGGGATTCAGTCGTCTTATGTGTGGTCCCAGTGCGACATGTCAGCACACATCCAGCTCCAGGGAGAACTCATTTTGAACACCATATGCCACGGGTTGTACGCCCTCCCATGCAAGCCACACAAACAGACTAGCAAGGTTTTTCCTGTCGCAGCCATTAGTTTCTAATTTAATACTTTTGTGAGTTGTTGGTCTGTCACATAGCATTTCTAGAAATGCTGTGTGGGTTTGATTAGACTTACATCAAGCACCCACTATAGAGGCAACAGTTTTCATGTAGTTCAGCTGAACTAATCCTGTATTAAATAGAGGCAGTTATTAAGCCATTTTCAGAAGAAAACCACTGAGGCTTTTACTGGCCTAGTGGCAGAACAATGCAGTAATTTGAGTCATTATTATATGCAGTACAGGCCTAGCAATGGGTCGATGAGCTTTCCAAGTCCATCAGTTTTGTTCTTTTCTTTATGGAGTTAATTCAATTATGAGAACAGTGAATTGGTGACTCAGTTTTGTTCATATATGCATCGTTTATTTGGTCTCAGATTTATCCACATTAGCTAGTATCGGCTATTGAGTCCAGCAACCAAAAATGCAGAAACAGTGAAATGGGCAGGATGTATGAGGTGTAGGGAATTTTCCATTTCTCAACCTTTAAAGATGAGCGCTTGTCTTGAAACTACAATGTCCTGTCATGTGCTGTGGAGGGCCAAGAGCCTGCAGGTTTTCATTCAAACCCAAAAACTCCACCAGTTGATGTCGCTGATTAGCACACTTTGAGTGGAGGAACAAGTCAGTGAAGTTATCCGCTGTACTGTTCTGCTGGAATGAAAACCTGTAGACTCACTGTAGCACTCTTCATGGGAAACATAGCAACCTGGCAGGGCAGGTGCAGGAGAGGGGTAATTTTAATAATCTCCTCTGCACCGTCCCAACTCAGAGCTATGCACGCCTGCCCGCGAGGCACAAATATGAGGATCCTCTCTCACTTCATTTTTCTCTTGACTTAGGACATAGGTGTACAACTCTAAATTGGAGGCGAAGTTTGCCAGAGGAATGTTGACTCAGACTCAGAAAATGACATTTGGTGTCTTCAAATCAACTCTCAGTTATTTGAAATGAATTATATACACAATGTTGTGTCTTTAGGAGGCTTGACAGAATTTTCCACCCTCTTCTTTCACCCACAGGCAAAGGAACGTGAGCTGGAACTGAAGAACAGCTGGGCAGAAAACAAGCTAACCCGTCGGCAGACCCAGGCCAAATATGGCTTCTAAATGTCGTAATGTGGACACTTGGTGGCATGCAGAAACCCTACGTCAGAAATTAGAGTAGAGCTTTCCATAGAGGGGGCGTTCTGTTGTTTGGGAAGAGGTTATGCGTACTTAATACTGACATTACCTTTGCTCCTCTATTTTTGCCGGTCCTCCATCCCGTCTTTGTGTTTGACTTAATATCCGGTAGTTCATCTGGTGGACTGTTGGATAAAGTGTTGCTCCTGTACTGAAATCCAGGGTCTAAGCCATACACTGTCCTTTCTCAAATAGCTTCCTCAAAGATGTAATTTCATTCATTTTCTAAAATGATGTGATTCCTGCTTAACAATGTAAACATTTTTAAGGTACCTATGGCCAGTCAGTGGTGCTGATGATGTGATGGACCCTTTAATGGTCATTAGAAATATCTCTCTTTTTAAGGTGTATTCATTTCACTCATGTGCTAGGGAACGCTGCAGTACAGTTCTTTTTTTGTCCCCCACAGATGGCCCTCTGCCTTGAGAATAGTCTGAAAGTTTGTTTCTCTGGTAATAACAAACACGCACACACACTGAACTAAAATATCGCCTCAGCAAATGAGAAATGAATGGAAGTCATGGGATGGTTATGAAATGTTGCGTAATTGTCAACTTTTTAGTGCCAAATAAAGGTTTCTCTTTTGACTCCCATTCATTTACATGCATCATTTGAGGTGACTATCACTGTTCAAGTTTCAGCTCGTTTTTCAACTACACTTCTGACTCAGGTCAGACAAAAATCTAATTATCCCATGAAACAGGAACTGTACGTCATCGTTTCCTAGCAGCATGTTATAGGTTCTGTGGTGGTCTCACAAAATCCCTACGATAGTTTTTTTAACTCTCTGTCTTACAGGAGGATGATTAACAGCAAGGATCTCCTAGTGGTGTTTAACACCTGCAGATTCTTCAGATAGAGGATGCATTTTTGTCAAGTTGAAATCTTACTATGCCTGATAGCTGAGAGCATGATGTAACAATATTTCTTCCTGCTGCACCTATTTTTGGAAGTACTTTCCTCTAGTAAACCAGGACTTTGTGTATGTGTGACTGTCCGCCGACAGTGGGTGGGAGTGTTTCCAGTATCTTGAAAAGACTGTTACGTGGGGAAAATTGTTCATTCTCTCCAGCTATGGAGAATATTGTAGGTCTCTGATTTCTCCTTTAGAGGGAGTGTGGTTGTAATATTTCACCTTGTCTCATGCTTTCCTCTCCTGCTCACCAGGCTTTTTAAACAGCCTGGTCATTGAGGCACTGGCACGTATTTAAGCCCAACCATGTTTTCCTTGTCCTTTGTTGAAGTATGATGCGTAGATTTCCAGGCAGGCATTGAAATTAGGAAAAACAAGGGAGCGATCTAAATTTATAAGCCGGACTTCACCCATTTGTCATAGTTTATACACATCTTTCCATTTAGTTGACTTAATGAGTGATTCAGCATCCAAGCATTGGGGTAGTGTACCAGCTACAAACCTCTGCTGTTCTGCCACAATATCTTAAAAGTTTTTTTTTTTTGCATACAGATTCAAACTAGCCACAAGCCACTGCTCAAGCAATCCTGTGAAGCTCAAGGTGTGGAAGTGAGGATCCTCAGTCTGGATGCCCAGTTAATCATCCAAAAAGTCTACATCACACAGGGATGTACGACCCAATCTGCCCCATAAAGATGCAAGAGACTGCATCACGTTTGGCAGAGAATCTCAAAGGAAGGTATCAGCAGCCCCCTTGATATGGTTGGGTCAGATTTCACAGTTCTTGTACGTAAGGGCTATGTGACCACAAGTGACACTGAATTATGTGTCTGTGTGTGTCGTGCACTCGTCACACAACACACACACAGACACACCTGGCTCTGGTTGTAACATCTGGATATATTTCAAGACAAAATACACCTCAAAGCATATTGCTGACAGCCTGGATTCATACCTTCACACACGTCTGTGACAGGAATATAGTACATATTGAGGTCAAACCAGTTTTACTGCCCAAAAAAAACATTTTCAGATGACAGTGTACATGGTACAGTAGGTGTGCAAATGAAGGCAGGTTTCTTTTTGGGAGCGCCAACCTTTTTTTCTTGCAACTTTTCCTCAATTCCCCATAAACAAGACAAGGTGAATTTGTATAGTCTTGGTGAAAATCCTTTGTAGTAAGCAATCCTCCTCGATGAAATATCAGATACAATCACTCCTTGGCGAGGCTACATGTACCAACACTGACCTGACGGAGGATTTGATGGTCGTATTTGGGGTTGGCATACTTTTAATCAGCGTGCCAGCTAAATGTGAAACTGTATTAAAACACTCTGATATTACATTTTCAGTGACTTGCATATCTGATGGCAATACTGGGAAAGATCTTTTTGTTTCCCCTATATTTTGTGTGTGTTGTGCAGTTAAAATTAAATACGTTTTTTTTTTCCTTTCCTGTGTGTGTTACTTTGTCTCAATCCCAGTGGACATTCTTTACATTGGTACCATTATGATGCAGACATTATGCAAAACTATAGAGGACATCCATTTATCCCACTGCAGTTTTCCTTCTGAAGGGAATACATGGAAGATAAAACATGAAACTGGACCTGGGATTGTAAAATGTGGAATTTTTTAAGAACATTACTTCAGGATTTCACACAAAGAGGCAGGGAGAAGAGCTGTCCTGCATGAAAACAACCAAAGAAACTACACTTTGACTGTTGTTCTTGTATATTTAATCAAACTGTAATGGAGGTAAACAGTTATCAAAGTCTGTTGTCTTCGTTTGGAGTTTATGTTTAACAATGTCCATTAATCTTTCTTCGGGGTGTCACTTGGTGGCGCTGATGTGTCTTGACTCGTCTGTGGAGCCTCCGCAGCATCGGGAGCTGCTGCCGAGGCTCCTGCTGCAGCTGAGGATGCAAGAGAAGTCGCAGCCTCTTTCTCGGCCTCAGGTTCTCCTGCCGCCTCAGAAACTGCCTTCAAAACTGCCTCCTCTTCCTCCTCACCAGCAGGTGTGGCTGCCTCTCCCTGCTCCTTCTTTTGTTTCTTCAAGATTTTCTGGAAACTGGCAGAAGGGTCTTGATATGGCGCCAGCGACATGGGGATACGCACCGTGTCTATTCCATTAACCTGGAAGGAAACAACATGGAAACTGAACAGAGGATCAGCCTTTTGACATAACCCAGTGTTATGTCAGTTTTTAAACACATATCTCAGTACTTTTTTTTTTTTCCAACACCAGCAAACAACTAAAAGGCATCAATCATGCATGGTGCAAATGTCAAAATTATGCTGCTGACATTTGATGACAAAACTATGTATTTTCCATTTCTCCCTTACCGTAATCTCACACCAGTAATCTCCAAAACTCTTGATCGGCTCATCTGGAAGTCTCAGTGCATGAGGTGGCACCACTATTCGAAACTAAGGAAATATTTTACACAATTTAGTCGGATAAATTTTCAATGATTTGACACTAAAGGGAGAAAACGACTGCAAGGACAGTCAAACCAAGTGAAGAATCAAGCCCTACCCTCTTGAGGATCTGTCTGCAAACGATCTCTTTCGTGAGCACGACGTCAGCTGAAGGTATATCATCGATCGTCAGCTTTAAGCGTTTGAGGTACTCCACTGTCTGCAAACACAAACACAAAGACTTGCTTAGACAACTGGTAAGTGGCTAGTCTGTCATTCTCTTGGCCTGTTTGATGACAGTGACAATCAAACAGCACTGAAAATCATCTAAAAATAAATGTTTCATTGTCATCGGGGAGGATTACTCACTAGCTGTCCGGTGCGTGTCTGCACTCTTTCCTCCAGCGTCCCTTCACGCAAACGCTAAAGGCCAAAAAACACACAATTTGGGAAAAATTAACCAGAATCGAGATAGAAACGGTCATATCATAATCATATCTGAGGGACGTTAAAGAAAAGTATGCGCAGTACACACTTTGAGTTCCTCGGCAAAAATCTGTTTGTTTTCCGGTGATGGATACACGGCTAAGCCCTGGGGCAGCAGCTTGTTCCGGCCCACAGATTTCCTCACAAACACGGTGTCTCCGCGCCCACCAAGCTCTGATCAAACAAACAATTAAAAAAAAAAATCAAAAAAACATACATCTCCATGAGTATGCATGATTTAAACAGTGCCAAGAAAACTCACATTAATTTGTAATTTTAGTTATCATATGGGGATAAGTATGACGAACGCCATCCCTGACAGATTTCCATGGGTTTCATGCTGATTTGCCAAAAGCGTCAGAGACACTCACTTTCTACAGTCTGGGTCAGGATGAGCTCCATCTTCTGCTTGGGACTGTGCGCGGTGTTTTCAACCAACTTGTAGATTCTGTGCCTCCGAGGGTGCAGCCTTGGTGGACTTCCTACTTTGGACAGAGGGACCTGCCACCAGCGCTCCACCACAACGGTATTCTATGTAAAATAAATAAATAAATAAATAACCAGAAGAGCCGCCAAAGTTCTGACGTAGTTACATGTCTGCAAAAACACAAACTATTACAAGACTTTGGGAGATACCAAAAGAAAAACTCCAACAAGACTGAAATCTTATGACAGAAAAACATTATTAGAGCACGGCTAGACCAGCACATTTTAGAGGATTTTGCTTTGGCTAAAATCATATAATTTTGGGCAGGCAGGTGTTTTTCACCCTGCAGTCCAGTCCAGTGCAGTGCTCCTGATTTGTTCTTTGCTGTGGGTTACTGTTTCCCTCTCTGTGGCTCGATGGCAAAGAAAAACTGCACTGAGGATCTTAGCAACCAGTTAATTAAATACGAAGTAAATAAACATGAAAATGAAACGAACCACAGACCTATCAGAATATACAGCTTTAATGCAAACACATCACATCTGTAATGTGAATCTAACCCTAACCCTGACTCCATCCTACATACTTCAGAGTGATATCACACATCAGAAAATTAAATTTAACATTTTAAAGATGTTTTTAAGACACATTCCAACAAAATTTGAGACTGATTTTTGGAGAAACCGTCTTTTACTTATCCAATTAAACATTACAGGTCAGTATAAAAGTCACTACAGAGGTCAGATTTTATGTTGGGAAATGGTCACATGATGATTGTATGAACTGTTATTATAACAGATTCCTTTAGGTTTGACTGCAACCTACTGCTGTATTTAATTCAAGGAGGACTTTAAAGAAAAAAAAAAAAAAAACACATTCTCAGGGAAAGGTTTTCTATAATTTCACTCCACAGGAAAGTAAGGCAGGTACCCTCCACAGCCAACAGCACATGGACACCTGAACACCACACCCATACACACCTGCTCCATTTACTGTCAAACTCATGTGTATTGATATGTTTCCAACCCACCGGCTCAGTATTAAGGCTGAACAATACATCATTACCATATCATTTTCTACATATCAACCTGCAGGATATTCACATCTCAAAAGACGATGAATGAACCACATCAAATTTAAAATATTTTGTGAAGTAACTGCACTGTCGACGTCCATTTGTTTTATATTATTTTTTGAAGAAAGCTCAATTTCCACTGCTGCAACAGTTTTAATTCCAAATAAGTGTGAACCCAGAGTCATGTCGCATATCGTATCGGTATCGCGATATTCGGTTTTAATACTGAGGAGTGACATTTTATCCATATCGTGGCAGGATGATGGGCAGCGGTGGGCTTCATGGCTGACATGTTGATTCTGCTGCAGACAGACTTTAACAATATATCGCTGGTTGACATTGAGGCCTCGTAAATTGAAGTTTAAACTTATTTGTTGCAATTTGTCTCAGTTTGACACACATATACACACACACACACACACTAACCTTGACGGCTGTCTGAGACAAGCACCTGGCCGGCGGCTGGGAGAGCAGCTCCTGAAGGACGCGGCGGCCGCAGCTCCACATGGCTCCTCCTCACACAGCAGCTTCTGGCTTCACACACGACAACTAACACGACCACAACAGATAACACACACACACACACAGCACACTTTAACTGGACGGGCTCATCTTAAACTCCAGGCCACAAGCTCATAACATGCCGAGAGAAACAGCAGCAGCTAACGCGAAAATATAGCGTCAAATTGGAGCGCCTGTGATCTAAAAGGACCTCTCAAGCTGAGATAGGCGTCCCGATCAGCGCCTGAATTTAAATCCACGTTCATGCTGCTCATCCTCATATCCAGCAGTGGTGGTGTGAAGTAAAATGCACATCAGCATTAACACGCTTCAATATACGCACCCCTCCTCTCGCTCTCTCGTGCATGATGCATGCCAAATAATGACCCAAAATATGGTTAAATTAATTTCTGTGCAAATAACTGAGCTGTGTGTAAGAGAAAACAAAGCCAACATTGCTTACCTTGTTAGTAGTTTGTTGTGATGTTTTGGTTTGTATACACCCTGTTTTGAATGTTATTTCGTGTACAGACTGCAAAAGCAAATTTTCCCCTATACAGCGGAGTAAAGAATTAATGTGAATCTTAATCCCATCAGATGCATGTGGTCAAATCCAAAACACATTTGTGCCATATTCATTATTATGACAAGGTATGAGAAAACAAATATAACCACACAGTTTCTTTACTAATTGTGATTTATTGCAAACTTCAACCATACAGAATAGCTGCCTTTAATTTTTTACAAAGACATTATGCAAACTAAATTGCAAACTTTTATTGTGAAACACATTATACAGTGCATTATTGTCCATAATCATCTTAACAAACAATGAAACAATGTTATTTGTTCAGAGAGAGAGAGAGAGAGAGAGGCAGGCGTGGAGATGGCACATCCTTATTAAGCGCTGTGGTTTCTTGTGTTTCGCTGTGGTGAGGCATGACAAATTAATTTGAGTTTATTTTACAGAAACAAAATTAGCAGAGAGCAGAGAGTTCACAGCAGTGCTTTGTATTGAAAATAAGGGAATGGATGCACTCAGAAAAGCCTCTCACTATTGGGTGACAGTTGCCAATAAAAACATATGAAATTCATGGACTAAAATACAATTTATGGATTGAAAGAAAATGCATTGCCGCTGTGTTACAGAGTAATGCATGCAACTTGTGTGCAAACATCAAAGTCTGAATACATAAGAGCTAATGCGTTCCTTTGCCTCTGCTCATGGCAAAAGAAACTCAGCTGATTCATTTAGAAAATAGAGAAAAATATATAAGCCTGTAAAAACTGTTTCTGTGAGAAAACATCTAATGATATAGAGAGGACAGGAAAAGTGATTTTAGAGTGGCATATAGTGGTTATTGCTTTATTTCCTTCTCAATTCTGCACCAACACAGTTGTAAAATAATGCTTACTGGTTGGTTTATTATCTGTGTGTATCTCTAATGTTGGTCATGTGGCTGCCTTTATGGAGGACTGCGGTAGAAGCAGAGCGAATGTGATGTGACACCTCAACAAAGTCTTGGAGCTGTTTACCTACGTTAGACGTTAGGATGACTGGTGTTTTCTTCAGACTTTCTCAAAGATGCTGCTCTTCCCCTTAATAACAAAGTAAAATAGCTATCAGACTTTTTCTTTAATTGACTTAAACATGCTGAACACCAGGAAATGCATTGGGTAACCGTAGTGATGAAAGATTACAGCACTCAACAGATTTTTATCACCACACTTCCTTTAACTCACTGACTTTATTTGGAACTTGCAAATAGAAAACTCTCAAAGCCAGCCCAGCACCGCAACTCCTCTGCGAGATGTTAAAACACAAAATAAAGCATCACAGTGTGCAGGATTGATAGGCTATCTTTCTCCAAGTGTTGAGGAAAAAGCACAAATTTCTTATGAATTTTTCAGGCTTTATTGCATGTGGAAGCTATTTACATTTGTTCCCATCCACTGCTGAGAAGCCAGATTTACCTGCAGCTACCTACAGCTGTACTGCTCCCACCTCAAGTGGTGATAATGCCCCTCATTCTCAGCAGAATAAGCATCAACAGCGTCAAAATCTCAATCTGACAAAACTGCAGTGAGGTTCACTTCACACACTCTTCACTCCAACAGTGATAATCATGACTCAGGCCCAACAGTGGCTCCAGGTTCTCGAAAATCACTTATAGCGCCGTATGAACCACCGCGTGTGAATAGATACGTCTGTCTCCCAAATGCTAAGTTACAACAGGCCAGTAGGAGGAACACACTGCAGTAGAAGAACGTGAGGAAGACCAGGAACCAGCACAGAGAGGTAACGTAGAAGGCAAACAGGTACAGGGTTTGCTCGCAGTATCTGCTTCCCGTGGGTGAGTAGTCAGGGGGATAAGAGCCGTAAACCCACGTAGTGCCTGGAGTTACAAACACAGATTTGGAACTTCAGCACATGCCAAAACTGCTCACTATTTATTAGCAGTGATAAGCAGGTTAATGACAGCACATATGAAGTTAAAAGGAAAGCATTTGTCCTGTTCCCTGAGTATTACCAAGGTTATTATTGTAAACTAAAACCAATATTAACATGAAATCTAGGTGTTAATAAATATTAATGTAAACTGAACTAAGATTAAAATGAGGCCTTGTGAATAAAATTTAAATCCAGCTTAAATGGCATGGTGGAGGCTACTTGTAAACCAAACTAAAATAACTTATTTATCATTACAGAGTACAATACAGTGTGGTGACGTTGTGGTGACGTTGAGGAAAATATTTACTGGTCAGAAACCTGAAAGAAAGATTGTTGGGGTCAGAATGAAACAGCATTTTGAGAGCCTCTTGCTTCCTTAATTTGATGTATTTCTTGTTGAACCAGGTTGTCATGGTGCTGAGACACATCTTTCAAAAGTGTAAACAAATGGGGGTCAGATCAGATAGTGAGAGAAAAGCAAATTAATTGAGTAAGAAGAGCATGACTGTTCAAAAACATTGAAATTATTGCTCACGCCCACTGGTTCAGCAAGACATCACCATTGAAGATAAGATATACTGTTTTGCAGGATGTAGAGGTAATGGGATTTTGATAAAAAAAAAAAAAAAAAAGTAGCACATTAGAAGGGGCGTCTTCTCATCTGTGGCTCCTTGGTGGTGGGATGGGCTCACTCTTTAAGAAAAAGCTAAAGACCCAGCTCTTCTGACCATCAATCAGCCTCCATGCTGTCTCTCCCCTGTGTGTCTCACCTGCAATGAACCAGAAGAAGCTGAACATGTGCAGGATGGTGTGGCAGGACGCCGTCACGACTCGGACGACCCTCTCCTTGCTGGAGGTCTGGATGTAGGTCAGGGACAGGGCGAGCAGGCTGGACAGTCCCAGCACCATCAGGTAGATGGGGATCTTGGGCTGAAGGGGACAGCTGTGGAAGTGCATGGCCCCTGAGATGCCGGTGATCACAGGCGGAGCAGCGACAGGAGTATCACATGTGAGCAATGAGTTAGACACACAAGACATACGCCTTGATGACGAGTAAAAAAAAACAAACAAACAAACAACAAAAAAAAAAAACCCAAGAAAAATCAAGATATTATTTGCAGTGGTGAAACAAAAGCAAACCTACCAACTCCGATAGCTGCAATCATGACCATCCACCAAATAAGATTCACCACAACTGTAAAGAGGAGTATTGTATGCATTAGTATGACACTCATACAGATGTACTACAGCAGGAAGCAAGTTTTAAACATAATAGAGACAAAACAACTAACCGAATATTGAAATCCAGACAGCACTTTCTTGCTGGCTCTCCATCTGTGACGCCTGGTTAATATCCACTGAGAGGAAAGTAGCAGGTCTGTCATGATCATAACAATTTCTAAAAAAGAAGAGGAGCTGCAGCAGAACATGTATATGCTTTACTGCCTTACCCGTCTTTCTTCTCAAGGCTTTCTCCCAGGAGTCACTGGAGTGTACAGCAGTGTTATATGTGTCTCACATATAACACTGTGTGTGTGTGTGTGTGTGTGTGTGTGTGTGTGTGTGTGTGTGTGTGTGTGTGTGTATGTGTGGGTATCTGCTACCTGATTTAGTAACTTCCTTTGCTCTTCAGTCAGGATGTTAAGACATGCAGCCTCAGACCAAACCACTTTAACATTTCTTGTTTTGCAATACCTTCTGTGCATGTTAGGCTAAATACGAGGCAGTTATGATAATATAATTTATTATTTCCACTTTCAGTGTCTTGCAAACCACTTTTTTTGTCATTGACTGAATTTTGCAGTTTATTGGACATAATCTATTCTAATGGATTTTAGGGTGTTCAGTGAAATCTACAGTTGTCTCTGGAATAGGGTTGCAAGGGGGTGGGCAAACTTGGAATTAATGGGAAAATATGGGAATTAACAGGAATGTACAAGAATTAACCGGAAATTGTACAAATGATCAAATTGTATACAAACTATACAAACATAAATATATACATTTTGTTTTGTCATATGCATACTAATACAAATTTAATAAATTACATTTTTTACTTTAATTTATTTGTGAGGAGGACATTAATCAATTCTTTCACTGAAAAAAAAAATGCAAAATGTAAATTGAAAGTATTTTCTCTCAAGCTTCCCAGAATTTTGCAGCCCCAGTCTGGAATATAATGATAGCTGAGTCCAGTTACTGATGTTAAAAATGTGTTTCCTCATTCTCACTCATCAGAGTGGATTTCACTGCTTATGTTGCCATCAAGTATTTGCAGTGGAAGTCGGTAGACAAGAAAAAAAACTCTTATTAAACTCTTAATTATTCCTTCATCATTTTTTTAACTGAGCACCATTCATAAGGATATGGCATTTTAGCAAACCACATTTTGATTTGTCTCAGTACATTCATATCATGTGGAGGTGAGGCTGCTCACAGTGATGGTGCACTCTAATCCCAGTTCAGCATTAATGTATCTGAACAAACAAAATGCTGTGCTTGAAATCATACAAACTTTATTTCGATTAGAAGTGAAATGTGACAAAGACATGGATTGGATTATTGTAAAGCAGAGATGGAATGCTTGATTAAATCTGAAATGAGGAGAAAGCAGCAAAGCAAAGGCAATAGATGAAGAGAAGACAGGGTGTCATTTTTGTGAAATTAAAAGAAATGCGGCTTGGACTAAAAGGAAGGCACAGAAGAGAGGAAGCTTAGATATCATATCAAGATTGAGGTTTGGTCACATGGGTCTCAATAGTGCACTGTTTTGAATAAGGTTACATAATAGTGGCAGTTGTGATTATTGCTGGAAACATTAGAAAACCATAGACCATGTACTGACAATTTGCCCACAGTATACTCAAGAGAAGAAAACTACTAATCTATTCTCAGGTCTAAGTCAAAAAGAGGAAAAGATTAAGGTTAGAGCTCAAACTTCAGTGATGCAAAGAGATAGTCCATTTTCGTGCATAATTTGGGCCTATTGATGGACTAATAACAGAGACACACACTCCAGCTCAGATGGTGGTGAAAGTGCACCAAAAAGCCGTTTGCCACCCGCCATAAAATCCAAAATAAGAAGGAGGAGAAGAGCTGTAGCCGAAATCTGAACTGTTTCATGCAAAGTTCACATGTGGTGAACCACCAAACTCAAGAACAAAATTCATCTTTTTCTTTGCCAAAAGTGGAAACATGTTTACAGAGGTATATTTTCCGTTTATGCTTCATTCTGTTCCTGTATAAGTGAAGGTACAAACTGATTGTAGCCACTGACATATCAGTGCATGATTTTGGTCAGATGGTATCAACAGTTCAACTAATGCAGCAATGAAATGAAAACACCATGAACTGAAATGAACAAAGTGTTTGATCAGATTTCTTTTTTTTTTTTCTTTTTGATGTTTCTGCTTTATTCAAGAGCAACAAAAGGGAGTAACAGGAAAGGCAGGAAAGAGAGGGCTCAGTCTGGAATCGAACCCAGGTCACGGCAGTAAGGACTTAGCTTTGATATATGGTCCATGATCTACCAGGAAAGCCACCAGGCTTTTGATCAGATTTCTTAGTAAACAAATTACATATCTCAAAACTGCCTTTCTAAGAGTTGGGATAGAGGCCTGTTCTCTCTTTGTGCCATCTTTCAGTTGAAGTCGATGATCATCTGAATGAGAGGAGCAGCAGGAAAGTCCATAGTTATGATCCCAAAGCGCTGGTTACGGTCCCTCTTGGCCCTCAAGTAGTCATATAGTCTTGGATTGATTCGCTGTGCAATGGCGCTGGGGTAGGCGAATACACCTGCTCCGCTGCTATAGGTGAGAAAGATCTGGGCCTTGTTGCCCCCCGGTGCGGCCTCCAGATGTTCATACACACTCTCCCATTTCTCTTTCACATGCAGCAGTGTAGGGACCTATGGGGAACAGCAACTTGATTGTCTTTACACAGCATTTTTTAAGTCAGTTTAGAAAATATTACCAGAGTGAACGCTTTCTTACCTTCCAGTCATCAGCGATGTCCAGAGAACCATAGCGCATTCCCAAGTCTGGCCCAGAAAAGTCTTGCAAGATGATGAGTTTCCCTCGGGCCTGGCCCATGGTGGGCATGAGCCGGCTGTGCCACAGCAGGTCCCAGTGGGCATAGCGGTGGATGTAGCTCACCACAGCACCATAGATGTCATAAGTCTCACTGAACTCCTCTTTTAGACGCATCAGCACAGTTTCGCTTGGGTATTTGTGCAGGAAGTCAGCCACACCCTCTAAGACATCACCAAAGTGCGCCCGCTGGTAGGACACGCCATGGTGGATAGTCAGGTTCCCTCTGACATGACGCACACGGATGTCTAGAAAGCGGACGCCAGCGAGGAGCTGAGACTCCAGGCTCCAGGACTGGCACTCGGCAAGTGCACCCCCATACAGGGCCATGGTGTTGTGGGTCCCGGGCATGGTGATTTCAGATAGCGGCCAGCTGTCAGGGATGGCCGCCATCCAGGAGTAGTTGAGGAACTCAGGACTGGATGTGTCATCATAGTCGGGTCTCTGAATGGCACTATAACTCAAGTCAACAGTTCTAACAGATAAAGAGAGGCGTCAGCACCACATTCAGCAGGATCCATCTGGTAAATACACCAATCTACACACATCAGCTGCTTCCCAGGTTTTCATAGTAGTTGCTCTCACTGATGGTCTAAGTTTGGGTGTTGCTGTTTCCATTTATTGTTTTATGATGTGGGTGTTGTTAAGTCCTTTGAGACTGTGGCAGTGGAACTGCCAGGGACATAGAGGATGACCATGACACACTATGACCTGCCACCTAAAATACTGTCATGGAACCACGTGAGCTTGCACAACTTTGACTTTCCTCAGCTTTCTTAAAGAGCACCAAAACTGACCATTGACCATGCAACCTTTGACCTCCAGCAACACCGTATTATATCTATAATCAAGAATATTCAGCACTGTAAAGCTGTTTTCACTTAAAACTTTGAGTTTTTCGCCCCCAACCTGCAGATTTTATAGGTTGCTCCTTTCCTGTCCTGAATTTTCCTCTAGAATCCTGTGATTCTAGAAAATTTCCTCTTTGATTATTTCTTAACCTCCATGTGCACACTAGTAAATATAAAAGTTTAATTCTCACTGACACGGTTATATACTCACCCCAATAAAACCAGGAGGTCAATGAGCATCCTGTTTATTTTCCCCGGGGCTCGTTTAGTGCTGTTTATCATGTCTGGTTTTTCAGCAGTGATGGCAGGATCTATGCTTAAGAGAGGGAAAAACAGTTAGAATACAACTCAAGCCAGCATTTAGTGTAATGTAATTATAGTGAACAAGATAGCCAATAGAAAGATCATTAAACTTACTGATCAGTTTTTCTGGTGTCAAGAGATATTATACATGGTTGTGACCCCCAACTTGTTTGCCTGCCTGGTTATTAAAAGTAAAACTTTTCCATGTTTTGTTTACTTTGCTATTATTTTTTTTTGCATAGGTCCCCTGTAACATACGTCATTCTTTGCAGACGTACACATACATCTACCAGCCCTTTGACCCCTGCACTTCTTATTATTGGTTGCACATCATCTTTGCACTCTAGGAATTCAGCTGTTGCACTTGAGTCTCTCTGGATAAGGGCATTAGCAAAATTCCTAAAATATAAATGTATCACAAACAAGATAGGGCTACTGATTTTTTTTTTTTTTTCTTTTACAATTAAAATAATAATAAAAAAACTAAATAAAACTTCTCAGTAGAGGTAAACAGAGGTGGACATGGAGGACTACGGTTTTGTTCCATTTAAGCAAACTGGAGTGTTTCCAGTGAGGCAGCAGGCACAGCAGCAGGATCCCGGCTCTGTTACACCTAAATGGAGCTGAGCCTTAATTTATGTAACCAGTAGCACCTGTCTGTACCTGCTATCCCATGTCAAAATGCCTGCTGTGAAAAGGGTCTACTGGCTGCTAAGCATCTTGCTAAAAACAATCCCATCACAAAAGCATGACAGTGAATTTTAAAAAAAAAAAAAAAAAAAAAAAGGGAACAGGCAGTCCAGGCTGAGGGTGAACTCGGCTCACCCCTCTGGGCCGCGTCAATAGCTGGCTTAGCTCTTCTAATCCCAAAAATGACAGCCACATCATGAGTCAACTGCTTCTGTGTGTAAGCCTCTGGTGCTATTGTTGAAACCTGCTCCGGTTTACCTATTTTGAACCAAACGCTGGTGGTCTTCAGCCCGGCAGCCTGTGGGGAGAGAGGAGAGGAGCAGAACCGAGAGGGGCCAGAGAGAAAATGACTGAGCCATCAAGCCGACCTGGGATGTTGATGTGCCACATGCCATGAGGGAGCTGCAGATTCTGATGTCACAGCATTAGAGAGAGAGAGAGAGAGAGAGGGAGAGAGGGAGAGAGAGAGAGAGAGAGGGAGAGAGAGAGAGAGAGGGAGAGAGAGAGAGAGAGAGGCTGTGGGTGTGTATGGGGAGGTGGGGGGGTTAGCTGATCACACCATTCTTTCAGAGTACACTGTTTGCCGCACTCACAACAAACACAAAGTGAAATATGACAGCATGCATGCACACACACGCACACGTACACACGTACACACACACACACACACATACACACACACACAATCAAGTTAATCATAGTTAAGTTTGCAGTGAGAGCAACAGCATCAATCAATTACAATCAATTATCTAGACCCCCCCCCCCCCCCCCCCCCCATGGCTAGTATTGGCCAATAAACAACTGGAACCATTAACCTGGGACCAGATATGACGAGACAAACAGTGACGACCATCCATTAATCAACACTTTTTAAATTCTAAGTATCATGTACTTCAAAATTATTTTGGTTTTCATTGAGTAATTTTTTTAAGTGTCTTATTTTGGTAAAATAAAAATGAAATTCCATACCTGTCTTTAGGCATCATGAAATGTCTTTATTTTATATCCAAATTCAAAATTTGTACATTTTCACAATTAGCTGTGAAATAATTCACCGTGTACTCCTCTGCTGTTAAATATCACTAACTTGAGAAAGGCACTTTTTATTCCTCACAGTACAGCCTAAATGATATCCTTGTCAAGCAACTTGGGATGCAACAGATAAATAAATGCATGGGTTAGTAGTGTTGTGAAGAACGCTATATAAGAAATGTCAATTCTTAAATATTTCCATTTACATCTTTATTCAGAAACAAACACATTTAGATTTCAGGACTTTCTGTATGTCAAAGAAAATGTCTTTGAATTAAATAGAGAAATGCCAGAGTTATAGAATCTGTTTTTCTTGTGAATCTAGTGTGTTGAATTGATTCACTCCACTCTGGTTTTGTTATGCAATTACTCTGCCCAAGAAAATAATGTCATTACCAAAACACAGCTGCTTCAGACAGTAAATACACAAAAGGTTTCAGTCTGGTCACTCACATTACTTCACTATCTCTCTCATCCCCTGGCTGTTGACACAGCAGGACCAGCAGGTGGCTGCTCTCCCACTCCCCACTTTCTTATCAGTCAGTGAAAGCCTAATGCTGCACTGCCTGTTTATCTTTGAGTTACTATTATTATTATGCAATCAAAAGAACTGCACAGAAGCCGTGGTGAGTATCACTAAGACAACACTGATATCAACTGAGGGCAGCGGTGTGGTGTTGACAGTGGACAGAGCAATACCCACACCTCTTTCACATATTTTTGCAAGTGACGGGCTATTTTAAAACATCTGGCATAGTTTGATTCTTCAGGTGGCTCAGTGAAGCTTGTCTGATGGTCTAATGAAACGACAGGGGGTTGACAAAATAACAGAAACATCCAGTGCAGACATCCCAGATAGCAAAAGTTGTTAAATCAACATTGATTTATAGTCAGAAATGTTGATTTTTGGTTGACTTTTGGTTAGAGATAAAGATTAATGGTGGATCAACCACCGAAAAGATGAAAGGTTGAAAAGATATTGTTGAATCAACATTGTATTATGGTTGAATTTAATTATTGAATGGCCAACACTGAATCAATGTTGAACCTATATTATAAATAGTCTTGGTGAAGCTCTTTGTAATTAATGACATCGATTTTTTTTTTTTTTTTTTTTTTTTTTTGTTAGCACTATATCACAGCTGTTTATATAGTTCTCTGGTAATTTCTGTAGCTGTAGCTTTAGGAACTACCCTGTTCAGAGGCCATCTATTTAAGCCTGTGGATGCTGTTTCTGAGGCAGTTTGTCTGTTTAATGTGCTGTCAAGAATTTTATATTTTTAAAACTCCATCAATTTGCATTGAAACCTCATACACTAAAGTGGTGATTGTTATACCACTTTTAAAGCTGACATGAACCATTAATGGACATTCAACTTTGTGTGGCTTACTTCTGTAGCTGTCTTTTTATTTGTGATTTAATGACTTCAAAGTTAGAATCCTATATCATGTGGTGTTTCCAAGATACACCACGTGAAGGGAGGAAGGACAAACTGATGGCTAACAGGGATTTAAGATGCTGCTCTAAAGGAGTATGGCACCCCCTGCTGTAATAATCACTAATCACTACTGACTGTATGTTTTTATTCACTGGAAGGTTTTCATCTTACAGTTGCCACAAAGGCAAACCTGCAGTCACAGTGAAGTGACTGTAGGGTTTTCATTAGGTCCTTGTTGAGCCGAGCGTGCATGAAAACGCTGCCGGGAAAAAGACATAACACAGACCAGTGGATATAGTTCCACTGGTGTGTGTTATGTGTGTGCACAAAGCAAACCAACTTTACTGAAAATCACAGTAAAGTATCAGTTTATGGGCTGTTAATTTACAGTTTAGACCTGAAATTTATCACTAATCTCACTTTAAGGACAAAATTATCTGAAATGAGCAAAGCTAAGGGAACGGCCCTTGTGATTTGATTGCTTTTAAATGAACTGAACTTAAATGAGGCGATAAAGAGTGGATCGTGTGGCCTTCTCCTCCGTCTCCTTCACCTCCTCTCTTCAGAGGAGCAGATGGAGGAGGAGCGTGGAGAGCCCCAGGAGCAGGGCTTGGCTTAGAGGGATCTGGGGTCTGTGTCTTTGTAAATGGAAAAATCTGCAAATGTTTAACTATTCTGTTGCTTAACACTCAAACAGTCAAATATTACACAACAGCTTTGTCCTTGTCCATTAAATATTATGGTTAGTTATTAATCGAGCCTCTAGTATACACAACACCTTCATCTTTCATTAAATAACCTGACCTAGTGAGTCCAGGTGAATGCTAGGAATGTATTATTAGCTTCCCTTGATGCATTTTGGAGCAATTTATATTAAACAAAAAATGATGACAAAATGTGTTTCTAAATACATTTACAGAGTCACTGTCCATATCTCACAAACATGTGCATCAGTACTGTAAGCTGACACTGAAAAAGATTGTAAGTTCAGGACTGTTTTCCCATGTTGCTGGTGTTAAACATGACATGAAAAGGCACTTTTAGAGTGTCTTGCTTGGTATCCACCAAACTGTGTATTTCTGGTTGAGGCAGATGGGAGAGCGTTCAGAGGAGGGCGGGGGTGGAGCGTAAAGTGGCTCAGAGGAGCTGGCTGGGAGCCATGGAAGAGGAGGCAGAAGAGAACTATTTTGTTCACTTGTGATATGAAAGATGTGAATTTTCTCATTTTAAATGATGGAAGGAGGAATTGCTGAAAAGTCCACAGATATATCTTTAGTTGCAAATTTTATGTACAAAAACTAGTATGTGGTGCAGCAGTTACTAAAAATAAATAGTTTCTGGAAGGGAAAAGTCATGGGATCTGATGGGAAAATGAAAATGTTTTAAAGCGACATACCTTTAGATGGTTGTGTCTGAACATGGAGAAAACTAATTTAGTCTTAATGGTAGTGGTTTAAAATCATGGCACTTTAAAATTACAAGCAGTTAAAAGCAGGGTAAAAAAAAAAAAAAAAAAAAAGTCCACATTTTGAAAAATAATGGCACTTTTCTGGATTTTGTCTGATTTTGTGCCCTGCCCACTAAGATTGCTGTCAGTTGATTCTTTGTCTCTAAAATCTAAATAAATAAATACATTAAATGAATAACCTTATTATCCGGCCTGTGAATACCTTCTCATAACCTGAAACTATTAGTTACTATTATACTTATATACTAGATGTAAGATTTGCCTCAATTAAATAGATAATAATAAATAGTCTCTGGTAATTTTTTTCTTCTTTACTTATTTTACCAATCATTTTTTAAGTTAGTCATTTTTAGGGATTCCATAAAAAAAATCATGCATGTGGACATGAGATAAAAAGCTGAAAAAATCCACAAAGAGGCTCATGATCATCTTTTGTTTGATGTTTGCAATGTATTCAGTTTGTGAAGTATGATTTTATGATTTTGAGTGTCCAGAAACTAACTGGGGCCACTCAGGTTTACCAGGGTGAGGTGTCACCATAGGACAGCATCACAGGGTGGACACTGAGACCTTTTTGTTTTAATTTAAGGTCAATGAAATAGTATACAACCATAAAATAAAGATGACACTCAGCTGCCAGTTACAGATACAGATACCAGTTTTATGCATAGTTTTCTGTCTTTCTCTCTGTCTTTCTTTCAAATAGTCAGTAAACTTAAGACCATGGAGAAGTCATGGATTATACACAAGGACACAAAAGCACTTCTTCTTGATTCTTGTGCATTTTCACTTTCAGTCACAGAGGTGTGTCTCTCTGTCTTTGACCTCTGTGTTGCCTGTCAGCCCTCTCCGGTTGTGAAGGTGTGGCTATGATGTGACCAAAACAATGAGAGGGCCACCCTGCTTTACAGCCGCAGTGCATCTGCTAGACTTCCTCTCACCCAATCAGCACAGGGCAAATATGAGTCACTTCCCCGTTCCTATGCCCTTATATGGCACAAAGAGGCCGTCCTTATTTGACTGAAAAGGAAATGGTGGAAGGGGTAGTCGGACAGCTTTAGCAGACAGAGGGATACCAACACTTTTGTCTCAGGTGAGTAAACTAATACGGCCTCGGGGATTTTGCATGTTTAACCTAAAGGATATCTGATTTCTCTGTAATAACAAATTCAGCTTAGAGAGATGGGACTTGAAGGAGAATATGTGCATGATGTTTGATTCCCCCGTCTGGCTGGGAATCAGGAAATGCCAGCAATGTGCTAAAAACAAATCAAGAGGCACATCCTGTGAGCAAATGAGAGGTGTCAGATGGTCACTGTGGGTCGTTTGAATTATGAAAGAGGACAGATCAAAGGTCAAGATGTGTAACCATTTGTTTATTTTGTGTTTTTTTTTTTTTCTGTGTAACTATGAAGACACACCCACTGTTCTCCGGGAGTTATTTTTCCACCACAGCAGTCTTGAGACTGATGACTAACGCCGTATTTATGAATAAAATGAATTGTGGATTGTGTTTGTGGTTACACACAAGGTAGTAGTGAATTGCTCGCGTGATCTAAATATTTGAGTGTACAGTACGCCCATACTGTACATCAGTAATTCATCAGAACTGAAAGGATGTTACATAACTGAACATAATTGTCTAATTTGTTTAATGCTAATCTGGATATTTAACTGTAAGGAAGCAGGTGCAATTTTTCTACCCCTCTCCCTTCTTTAGGCTCTGTGTTTTGTTGTGGCAAAGTCTGAGCCTCACTGTCAACTGCTGCTGCTGGGAGCTGGGGTGTAAGGTGACACTGTTTGTGATATGGTAAACATAAGGCGGCCTGTGACATGTGTGCCGCCAGCCAGCAACATGAGAGACAGCCTTTTGACTAAATTTCCCTGTAATTTTAGAAGAAACAACAGCTGAGAACCTGCAGGACCAGCTCTTACATCTAGAGTTCACCCGAAATACAAGAAACATCTTTTCCCACTAACAGTATCTCTAGTGCAAGTCATGCATCTACATAGTTTCTGTGCAATTTGGTGGGGTTTCCAGTCTGCGCTGATCTTCCTTGTCTCGCTTCACTCCAATACCGTGGGACTGGATGTATACACATTTATGGAGCTCAAACCCTCAGAAATGTACAGTGTCCGGAGTGAGGAGTACAAATTCAGGTGGACAGATATAGTTTGATGTTGGGTATCCGTGTCATTGTTTTTGGAAAGAGCTGTTGAGATTTTCACATGTACATTTTTGAGGGTTTGAGCTCCATAAATGTGTATCATCCCATGTCCTGCCGAAAGACAGGGAAGGTTGCGGCAGACTGGAAGCCTCACCAAATTACACAAAAAGTATCTGGATGGATAGACTATAATGGGGATAAATATTTTTTTGCATTTTTTTGTATTTTGCTTGAACTGCTCCTTTAAATCTCCAGCCTAGTATATAGGGAAAAGGTAAAGGCTAACATTAGGCTACCTGGAAATGATTAATTAATTACCTTAGGTTGTAGTCAGTAGCTGAAGGCACAGCACAGTGTTAATTCAGTTTTACAGCATGTGTGGTTCTCTTTATCTTTGCAGCCTCCTGACTCACTTGTCCGGACCTTTACAGTGGTGGGAGGCAGAGGAAAAGCAGCAGCCATGGCCAACTCTGAACAGATCAAGAAGACCGCGGTCAAGGTCTTGACCTGCGTGGAGAAGGTCTCCTCCTTCGCCTCTTCTATCGACCCCCTTTTCGGCATTGTCTCTTCCCTGGTCGGGGTGGCTCGCAAAGGCCTGGCGAGCGAGGAGGGCAACGCTCTGGACAAGGAGTTCCGGTCGGTCCACACCAAACTGGAGAGCATATCCGAGAAGAACCACCAGTGCCTGAGGCAGATCCGCATCGATGAAGTCAATGAGACCTTCGGCAAGTACGAGGAGTACATCAAGCACCAGTATGCCGCCTTCAACACCATGGTGGCACTGGTGAAGAAAGATCCAGACCACACGCAGCGCCACATGGATCAATTTGAGAAGATTTATGAGAGAGACAAGAGTGACATGAGTCTGGATGTGTACTACCGGGGAATCATGGGCACCGGCTCTGTGTTTGGAAGGCCGCTGCTCAAGGTGTACCTGGAGCACTGTGACCGTGACCGGAAGATCATGGAGCACCGCTGCTCCCACCTTCGCCACCTGTTCCACATGGGCCTCATCGCCCTCATGGCCTACACAGCTGTGACTGAGGATGATGAAGACGAGGTGAAACAGAAGTGGGCCAAGAGGGTGGAAGACATCCAGCAGAAAATGCAGGAGGTGCTCAGTCAATGCAAAGAGGAGAGCCCGTCCTAAATTTGAACTGGAAGGACGGGACGGACCCATACAGAAAGGTAGTCCTGTGGATTCGGTGAAAACGCTATGGGGACCAGCATCCAAGTTTATACTCTCAGCTGTTGACCAATGAAAGAAAACAAATCATGCCATATAGATAGGAAACGCAGCCTTTTACATATTGTGCACTGTAGTTGCACTTATTTGCTCTCTTGTATCATTTTGGTTGCTGAATCTATTGTGTATGTATATTATTTTTGTTCAAAGAGACCACTTGAGTTTTTGTTTTGTTTCGGTTGTTTTGTGTGACCCGTCAATAAATGCTGATGAAGTTTTATACAATCGCTTCGGTTAAAAAAATATAAATTATATGTTTATCATGTCTGTGTGGGATTCATTTCATCTGCACTAACACCAACAATTTATGCAGAAAAAGAAGCATGTTCTGTACCATATAGTAATTTCAGCAGCCTATAAGATCACAGAAAAATTCAAAATGGATTTATATTTCTATCCATAATGAGAGAGGAGACACGCACAAACAGAAGAAGCAAGTGTAATACCTCTATGGACTTCACTGCTTCCCTCTCAAATAGTAGCAACATAACCTGGAAGATTAACTATTACTTGGTACATATTAAATAAAAGGATAAGCAACTGTTTTTGAAATGCCTAACAAAAACAATTAACTTTGAAGAAACATAGACTCACCAAAAACACAGATTCCTCGACAGTTTCTGGCTCAGATACTTGTTCCATGTTGGTGCTGGAATCGTCTCAACTCTCCTCGTCCTCTTCTCTTTGCATATATTGTCTGTGAATCAGGCAACCTTACTATCAACGCTCAATTACAGTGTCTATCTTTGCAGCTACAATCATACAGAAAATTCAAATGATGCAATTATGCAAATAAGCTACACTTGGGAAGGGCAGAAATGAAAATATAATTCTTCCATGTGCACATCCAGGATCAAACTACTAGAAGATACAATTAAGTAGAGAATTACCAACCTCCAAACAAAATGCCTTACAATACTTAATGTGGACAGTGGTTAGTGATGTACTACATACTAATCTATGCTTTCCAGTTAGTGGTCATCAAGAGGCAAACAACCACTACTCCAAACACAAACTGATTATGATTTATTTATTTTAAGCAGGAAAATAAATTGTTTTTACAACACAAAGACCCTTTATAATTACACCAGTCTGCCATTAGGCCATACAGGTTTTTTTTGTTTTTTGTTTTTTTTGACTTTTTGACTTTTATGGAATAATATTGTAAGTACTGTATGGTCCCTGCACCCCAGAATTTGCACTGAGCGCCTATTTGCCCTTTTGCACATGTAATGTTACAATGTGTTTTAGTGGGTTGTCTACCCAGTTGTTTATTGTTATACGTATGCCCCTCGGGGACTAATAAAGCAATCTGAATCTGAATCTGAATCTGTGGCTTCACCTCATATTGATTAAAGTGCATTTCCCATCCAGTAAACCTGTAACCACGAACTGTGCTGAAAAGTCACATCCTCCTCAGGTGAGCGACACAGTGTATTGGTATCCTGAGCAAGGACAGTGCTATCAGCCTGTCAGATGACAACATACACAAACAAACAAACAAACAAATAAACAAACAAACATATAAAAAGATGGGAAAATACTGCCTACCTAACAAAATAAAATACAAATAAAAAATACATAACATTTTGTAAAATAAGTGTAAGAATAAGAATATCCCCATGGTGTGTTTTTAATGCTGCATAGTGACCTATTTGCACTGTAGTAATTTTTTATTGGGTTTTATTTAATGTTATTGCTATAAAATTCAGGTTTGTGCACTTTATAATGTAAGCCATCATGGGAATACCATTGTCTTTTTTTTTCTTTTTTTTTTTTCTCTCTCTTAAAGGCACTAAACGGGTGCGTCTCCATGTAAGGCTCAGAGAAACAGGGTCCCATCCAGCCCATGGATAATTTAAGGTGCATCTTCTGCGGCGCACTGAGTCCCCCCCGCCGCCAGAGCCCTCTGTCGCCCACGGCGGGGCGGGGTAATGTGAGAGCCTCGTCTGCTTCCCTCTGCCCCGCTGTTGTCGGCAGCCCTGCCCGCTGTTCAGGCCCCGCTCACAGGGCAACTCAACCATCTCCTCTGTTGTTTACCGGGATCAATGACCTAGCTGCGGAATTTGCGCTGTTTTGCCAACGCGGAGCCGCTGAAAGTGACGCTTCGCCTGTTGGAAGAGCGGCAGACATTTCTCGGTAAGTTTCAGCCGCTCGGCAATAAGCGGAAAAGCAGCAGCTACCAGGCTCACAAAGTTCAAAATGTTTGATCTTCATGTAATTGTGTCAACAGCCGGATCGCGCCGCGTATAGCGCAGCCACAAGTGTTGGGTTTGTCATTTTGTATAATAATAATAATGATGATAACAGTTTGGGGAAAGACAACAGTTGCGCTTGGTTTCCGGGGCGTGACTTCTGAAAGTGTTGCGGGTATTTGGAAGTTGATGCAATTCATATAGGCAGCAAATTAACTCACTATTTCTCGGTTTACACGCCCAGTGTTGAATTTTTATACAACTAAAAAAATGCACATGCATTTATTTTGTTTGCGGTCTTCTTTTGCCTGGATACACTCTCAGAAAATAGAGCCCATACTTGCTCCTTTAGGGGTACAGTGGCTTGTCAGAAGGGCAGTACCCTCTAAGGAACAGCTTTTGCACCCTTGACTTGGGGTATTTAATGTGCTCTCGTGTTTTTACCCTATAGAGATCAGTCTTATTCCTGTATTATAACTATAATATTGACTGGATATTTGCATTACCTATTTTTCATATCCGCAAATCTACTAAACTTATTTCATTTCAAGGCTACGCAACCACAACCAAATTAATATTTTAAGTAATGTAGGGAACGTAATTATGTAATTTTGGGAACATATATGTAAATTTTTATAAATATCTGAAGAAAGTACAAATAATTATCTTGAGGTCGAGTAATTAGCCCCAGGGGTTACATTTGTGAAGCTTGTGCATAGGTGGGGAAGAAATGGATTCCTACTGTATTTTCTGACAGCGTATGCACAAGTAAGATGTCAAATTATTGAATACTTTTAATCATGATCATGTTTTCTCCACCTATTATATGTCAGGCATGCCACTCCACAGTATCTGGCCCTCGTGTAGGATGTGTTGTTGGAATTGAGGACAAGTCAGCACGATGGGCAACCAAGACACCCTGGAGGATGTGTTTGTCGCCGTCATTCGTCCAAAGAATCAAGTCAGTCTGAGCTCGAAGGAGTACCGAGCTAAAGCCTATGAGGTAAATACACCGACTCTGACTGTGTGAAGCTCCTCAGCATCTCCTCCTAAAGAAAGTCCCTGCAAGTTAAGATGAGGAGGCTGACGGTTCCATTTCTCATCCTGTTTGTTTTCTCATACTGACCAGGAAATAAGGTGTAGAGCAGTGGTGCATGCAGAATTTCTTATATGGCATGTGTGCTTCATCTGGCTCCTGTTTAGATCCTGCTGATAGAAGTGCCTTTGGAAGGGAAGGAGAAGAAAAGGAAGAAAGTCCTGCTGGCAACAAAGATCCAATCCGGAGTCGACAAAGCCAGATCCATCTTGGATTATGTTGATGAAACGACCAAGCCGATATCCAACAACCAAGGCTTCATAGGTAAATGTCATTTACAATCGTGCATATTTGTCAGCCTCAGAAATGAGTGAATACAGACAGAGGAGATGAGTCGCTCCTGCAGATTTTTTACCTTTGGGCAATTTTCGGTCCAGGGAAGCGCGTGGTGCTCATGAAGAAATTCCCCCTGGATGGAGACAATGAAGGCAGAGAGGCCTCGCTTTTTGTTGTGCCAGTCAGTGTCAAAGGTGAGTCAAAACCAGAGAACCTGTCTTATGAAATGAACCCCACAGATGTCGTTCAACTTATGTGTTGTGTTTATAATGTCTCTGTTTCTGCACAGACAACAGCAAACCCATCTACAGCGCCGGCAGCCCCACTTTCTACTGCTTTCAGGACATCATGCGGGTTTGTAGCGAGACCAGCACCCACTTCTGCTCCGTCACCTCCAAGATGCTCCTGGCTTTAGACAAGTAAGGAAACGCTGGAAAAGAGGGGCTGTTCACTGGGCTTTCAGTGTCAGTGAAGAGCTGGTCACGATGTGGACTAACACTGAACTGAGTTCTTATATTTACACATCACTAAACCTACTAGGAGTTACTGTAGAAAAACCATTAAGAATTCAGTGTAATATATTTAAAATAATAAATTGACAGCATCCTAAAATATACATTAAACATCATTCAGTAGCCTTCAGCTGTTAAGAGCTAATCTAACATTTGTTTTTTAATATCTTTGTTGTACAGTTTACTTTTAACGTCTGATCTGGGTTTAACATCCATTGTTTATAACTTTATATGTTATTGTTCTATCTGTCTATCTTATATGTATGTACACGTAGTTTATTACCAGCAGGCAAAGGCATTTTAAACAACATAAAAGCAAAAAATAAGTTATTCCATTACATCTATGAGAGCAGCTGTTTCCTGACATTAAGTAAATATGACCAAATATGACCTGTTTGGACCTGCTGAACAGTTTAAGCCTTTCTCACGTTATGCCTGAACCTTTTCTTTTTTTTTCCTCGGAGTAAAGGAAAGGTGAGATGTCAGATTGTCTGTTGCCAGTTGGGAGAGATTTTATTGTACTTAACAAGGTGCTCTGTCATTTTAACTTCAACCACCTCAAATAATAGAATGAATTCTTGCTCTTGATTTAAACATGACGCCAAGATTTTGGTGCAAACCTTTAGATACTTTATAAATCTTGATTAAACTCCCATGTAACTTCCACTTAACCTGGTCTAAATCACTGTCCGTGGCATTGAAAGCAGCCACAGGAGTGAGATCCCACTGTCAGTAAATGGGATTAGGCTGATTCCTCTCCTCTTGTCTCTGCAGATGGCTCGCAGAGCAGCACACCGTGCCTCACGCCATCCCCGCTTTGTTCCGGCCAGCGCCCGTGGAGCGTGTGAAGACCAACGTCAGCAACCCGGCCTACAGCAGCGAGGGCAAGCTCAGTGACGAGGGTCTGCACATGGGCTACACCGCCCTGGAGATCAAGAGCAAGATGATGTCACTCGAGAAGGCGGACATGTGTATCCTCAACCCGCTGTACGGCTCCGACCTGCAGTACACCAACCGGGTAATGAAGACTTGTTTTACAGACAGAGAGACTGGTCTCCAAGAAAAAGAGTTTTATATTTTTATATGTCCACAAAACTGGCCCAAAGTGTTGGAGCACAAAACAAAACGCAAAATTTCATTCGTTTCTTTAAATGTTAATACATATCCTGTAACATATCTTTAATATAATATAGGTCTGTGCTCTCCATACTCTGCCCTTTTTAAAGACTCAGCGCGGTGGTTTCATTTCAGTGGCTGTGGATTGTAGCATTGTGTTACATCTGATTTGAGGCTTCTTGCTCTATAAAAAGTTACTGCCGCTCATTTCTTCATCGTGATGCCAAATGCTGTAGTCTGCTTTTGGGGAAGTCGGCAGCACAGTTAGGGCTTGCAGGGCAGAGGAAGAGATGTATTGTTCTCTATGATTGAGCCATTCTCTGCATACAAGTATTTTTTAATCTTTGGGGAACAAATATGAAGAACGCTGGCGCCCTTGGACAATGATTGTGGGTAGTTTGATGAACAGCGGACGATGAGACACCTTGTGAACTATACAGATTGTCACCAGTTAAAGCCCATTAAAGTCTGAATATATTTGGTGTTATTTATACAGGGAAGTAGATTAGATGTCTTCAAGGTTTTATTCTAGTATATAGCTCAATTATTTTTGGTAACTGTTTTAAACTACTCAAGGTCAAACAGTGAGATTCTGAAATGTGATTCTTTCTGCAGTGGACCTTTAATCACTGTCATGCTAACATTTAATTTTATCCTGCCTGGCCTGCTTTTTTTCCTGTAGGTGGATAAAGTTATAATCAACCCTTACTTTGGGCTTGGAGCTCCGGACTATTCCAAGATCCAGATTCCCAAAAGGGAGAAGTGGCAACACGGTCCCAACAGTGTGACAGAAGACAAGTGAGGAGTCCTATTATTATTATTATTATTATTATTATTATTATTATTATGTTTTTTAAAAAACTGAGCCATAATTTCATAATTTTCAAACTTGACAGCTCATAAACATTGACTCCTCTGTGTTTACAATTTCTCCTCTTTCTGGAAATGATAGAAAAGAAGTTAGAAAGTTAGTCAGCCTGTCAGTGGTTGAACTGGTGTCTGTGACCCTCTCTCTTTCTTTCTGCTCTATCGTTTTGGTTCACTACTTTCAGTAAAATACAGCAGAAATCCCTCAAAACAGTCTTAAACCCAGAATGCTGCCCTGTCTCCCCAGGGAGCGCCAGTGGGTGGATGACTTCCCACTGCACCGCAGCGCCTGTGAGGGAGACACCGAGCTGCTCTCCAAGCTTCTGGACAGCGGCTTCTCAGTCAAGCAGCTGGACAGCGACCACTGGGCTCCCATTCACTATGCCTGCTGGTCAGTCACAAGCTTGTCTCGCTGCCCAGAAATATCTGTCGTATCAAAAAGTTATTATTTTCTTTTCCTCTGAATGACGAGTCTTAAACACAGTGGCTCTACTTCCCATCATGACTTTAGCAGGGCAAGATTTTTCCATGCAGTGCAGGATCTGTTTTGTCCCGTCCAGGCATGGTAAAGTTGAAGCCACCAAGCTGTTGCTGGAGAAAGGAAACTGTAATCCCAATCTGCTCAACGGCCAGCTCAGCTCTCCGCTGCACTTTGCTGCCAGAGGAGGCCACTCAGAGATTGTGCAACTCCTGCTGCAGCACCCAGAGATCGACCGGGTAGGAAATGCAGTGCTGGTCAAAACACAATGAATGAATATTTAGTGGTTTAGCCCCAATTTATGTATCATAGCATACAGTCTTCTCCCACCCCCCTGTTTTTTTTTTTTTTTTTTGCTGAACCTCTGAACCTCTTCTAGGTGTATCTTGTAGTCTTTACCTCATGAACACACACTGTCAAACCAGATGTTACTGAGCTGTCATTTCCATTTAATGTATGATGTGATCTGCCTGTCCACTGACAGCACATCGAGGACCAGCAGAAGCGTTCGCCTCTCCAGGTGTGTGAGGAGAACAAGCAGAACGAATGGGAGGAGACGGTGAAGCTCCTGCAGCAAGCCAGCACCAAACCTGTGAGCGACTCGCACCTCGCACACTGATGACACTCCTGTTACACTGAATAGCTATATTGAGTAGTATTCACGCTGATCCCAGATTTCTCTTTTTTGACTGGTTTGGATCTTTCTTATCTTTCTGCAGGATTTATATATTTCTTTATTATGGGTGTTTATTCAGTTACGGTCGCTGATGTCTGGGGCAGTTACCTCTACCTGTCAGTAGATGGCACTATCTCCCCAATGATTACCAGGGAATCTGCTATGGTTTATCATCTATGATTTATCTATGATTTCCAGGCCTGGATAAGTATGGAAAAAAAATAGAGTATGGAAAAGTATTTGCATTTACAGACTATTGTTTATATTTAAAGTTTTAGAAAAAGCATAATCAGAAGTGGCAATAGTAAATTAATAAATTCCAAGAAGCATATTCAGATTGTGTTCACAGTTGGAGCAGCCAGTTGAGTGTGTTTTCCACTGAGCAGGCAGGGCAGAGTGAGTCTAACGCTTGTCCAGATAATGACGTGCAAATCAGTGATGGCACTTGACCACAAGATGAGGAAAGGATGAGGTCTGAAAAAAATCCACCGAGATGTCTGGAAAAGTCTGGAATTTTGAAATGGGAAGTGTGTAGTAAGGAATCCTGGAGGCTGTAAATGTGCATTTGATATATTTTGGCTTTTACTTTAAGCTGTTATTGGACACCTCACAAACAAAACTAGCACTAAACTACTTTTCTTTTGTTTTTATTGATGACATCGCTGCGTGTGTGTGTGTGTGTGTGTGTGTGTTTGTGTTTGTCCCCCAGTATGAGAAGGTGCGTATCTACCGCATGGACGGCTCGTACCGCTCGGTGGAGCTGAAGCACGGCAACAACACGACGGTGCAGCAGATCATGGAGGGCATGCGTCTCTCTCAGGAGACCCAGCAGTACTTCACCATCTGGATCTGCTCCGAGAACCTCAGTGAGTCCACAGCCGCTGTGACAAAACACTATGACCTGTGATCCTCATTTTACTGCAGCACAAGTTTGAACAAAATGCACTTTCTTGACTCTTTAATATTTAATGAAGCCTTAATGAAGCCTTATAAACTGGAAAGATCAATACTACATGGGCAAAAAAATCCACTTTTAACGTTACAGTGGGATCACGAAGAAAATGTTACATAAAAATAAAAATGGCATGTTTTACATAACCTAGGCATGTATGTGTACATTTTGAAGGACATTGTAAATTATGTCTGCAGCTGCCAATGGATCATAGCATAATAATATGTTAATTCCACTACAGGAGAGACTTGATGCTCTCTGTATGTGGATACACTGGCAGAATCCAATATCATGCTTCCCTGATTAATTAAGAAAGTGTGAATACAGTGGCGTAAACTGCTGCGTATGTGTCAGACCTGCAGCTGAAGCCCTACCACAAGCCGCTGCAGCACCTGCGCATCTGGACGGAGATCGTGACGGACCTGACGGTGCTGGACCCGCAGAGGGAAAACCCGCAGCTCTTCCTGCGGAGAGACGTCCGGCTGCCTCTCGAAGTCGAGAAGAAGGTAGAAGGGCTGTCTGTTTTAAGTCCTCTGTGTTCGCCTGTTTATTTTCTCCAATTTCCAGTTGTTGCCTTTCTGTGAAACTTTTACTGAAACTGCAAAACCATGTATTTGGAAAAGCAGTCAAACCCATCGGACAGAAATGTTGATTGTGTTCGCTTTGGCAGTAGTTGGATGCAATGGAGGAAACACTGATTTACAGTATCCATCAGTCCTCCAGTGGTGCCAGATGTACTGCATGGCTGATTAACTGTATTACTTGATGCATATCAGATACCTCACTGTGCTGCTGCTGTTTTGCTGCAGGTGGAGGACCCACTGTCCATCCTCATCCTGTTTGACGAGGCACGTCACTGTCTCCTCAAGGGCTTCTTCCCCTCTCCGGACAGCAAGCTGATCACACTGGCCAGCCTCCTGCTGCAGATCATCTACGGCAACTATGAGAGCAAGAAGCACAAGCAAGGATTCCTCAAGTAAAAGACTGTTTTCAGAGCAAATTTATGCCTAAACATGTACCACGATGACCTCTGACATAATCAAATTAATCTTCTTACATGTATCATCTATGGCATGATGTTAATTTCAGTGACCTTAACTTGTATCTGTTGGAGTTTATGGAGGAAAAACTATCTTTGTCTCAATGTTTTCTTTTCAACAGTGAGGAAAACCTTAAATCTATTGTGCCGATATCCAAAGTGAAAAGCAAAGCATATCACTGGACCAACAGGATACTTCACGAATACAAGGTATAGTCGCATATTCATGAGGAGAATTCATCTCATCCTCCAGATTAAATCCCTTTCTTGCCCTATGTGACCTGAGCTTTCTCCCCGTGCCGCTCCGACAGGCCCTGAGCACCAGTGAGGGCGTGAGCAAAGAGATGCACCACCTGCAGAGACTCTTCCTGCAGAACTGCTGGGACATCCCCACCTACGGAGCAGCTTTCTTCACCGGCCAGGTGTACACCAAGGCCAGCGCCAGCAACCACAAAGTCATCCGTGTTTATGTGGGGGTCAACACCAAGGGGCTGCACCTCATGAACATGGAAACCAAGGTATTCCACAACTTGTTTTTTTTTTTTTTATTTACACATTTAAAGCCTGAGTATAACTGTTTCTCCAGCTGTCATTTGTCTTGTTTACCTGCAGAGAGCACTCAGGGCCAGTTTTCTGTACAAGGATTAAAGGAATATTTCAGCCTGAAATTACTTCTTGCACTCATGTCAGTCGTGCAAAAATCGAATGCAATGCCGTGTTTTTGATGGAAATATCATTGATAATTAGGGAAATATTCACTTACTGGTCCAAAGCACTTGCATTATTCTGCATGAACTGTTTTGAATTGAATGGATGCTTTCTGTGTTTGGTTGGAGCTGTAAGGAGATGGAACAATTTGTTTCAGTTATTTCAAAGAAAGCTGCGATGCGTCTGCAGTGTTTAACTCCTTCCATGTTCAGTTTTGGTGCAAATGTCCATGTCCACTGACATGGAAGTGAGCAAATATTATTATTATAAAACTAGTTATTTCTCTCAGTGATTATTTCAAATATTTAAAAGCCAGGACCTAATTCATTAGAATAAGAGAGCTTGTCAAGTGAGCACAGCATGAATATTGTTGATTGTTTTCCCATCCTTGTTGCACTACCTCTCATGCATGCTCCAGACTGTCCAGAAGTGTAAAAAATGTTTCATCCCTGTGATCCCAGGTCCTCCTCATCAGTTTGGAGTACGGCACGTTCATGTGGCAGCTTGGACACGCCGACCAGTACTTCCAGATACACAGTGTAGAAAACAAAATGAACTTCATTGTGCACACAAAACAGGTGATTTTTTTTTTAATGGGAATTTTGCAAAACCAGCCAACCAACATTTGGATTTGAATCATTAATTTTTGGAAGTGAAATAATGAAAACCATTTCTTGTGTGTGTCATGCTCACTACAGTGGTTGTTGTTGTCCTTCACAGGCTGGCCTTATTGTGAAGCTTTTAATGAAGCTAAGTGGACAGATGACTGCGAGTGATAAGGGCTTATCAGACAAGTATGCTTACGGTTAAAACACAAAAAAAAACCCAAAAATCTATCGACGACAAGCCGGCGACCAAGTTCCCTGAGAGCAAGGTCTGCGCCTCACCAAAGTGCATCATTTTGTATTTTGCAGAGCCCCACCGATATACCCTTTCACATTGTGTATTTTGATTACTCTCCTATTTTCAGTGCATGTAAATATGTTTATTTAATATTTCATTTTAATAAACTGAAGGATGTACATATGAACATGCGTTGGTGAAAATGTGTGCGGCTGGTCTTTGATTGCAAAACAAATGTACTTTTGTTTTTAATAACATCCCAAATAACGAAATCTCTGCAAGTCATTTGGAAACATACAGCACAACCTCAAACTGCGTCACACTGTAGTGAAGCGATAAGTTTTGGAAAGTAAAATTGCACATTGTTGCTTTATAGTCCACAGAAAGGAAATGATTGAGCTCTGGCCCTGTCAGTAGGTGGCTTTACGCTCTGACTTATGCAAAAAACAAACAAACAAAAAACAAACTCAAAGTAACATCCAAATATTGCTCATTACTACTATTACTAGGCTATATTACTACTAGTACTTATTAGTACTACATCAGCACTGACACCAATAAAATGCTGTTTAAAGTCCCAAAGGAATATTGTAATACAAAATGGCATAGTAATATAGCCTGTACTATTCATTAGGTTAGGAAAGATACCACTGAATATTAGGTATTAATATCACAGAAAATATAAAGTATAACATCTCTGAATCCATACCCATGACATATATATTTTGGGACATTAAAAAAGTGGTAAAGTTGTTGATGGCCTTACAAAATGTCACTTTTCAATGTCAATACTGTTTTTGTTGAGTCTGCGTTTTTTCTACTCCTCTCACGATACAAAAATACTGATTAATTCACGTAACTCTAATTTAACTATTAATTCAAGTTCAACTTTTATTTACCATGGTGCATTTGCATGTATTGGGAATTTGTGTTGGTGTGTTAAAGACATGATAAACAATCAACATGACGAGATGCACAAAATTCAAGACACCAGACTCTAAAACCATTGCATATTGCATCTTTGCACATGTTTAAAAATGCAAAATGCCTTGTGTATGCATATAATAACTCTAGCATCATGAAATCCTATACATGTGTATTTAAAAAAAAAAAAAAATAAGGTTATTATGGGGCTTAGAGTTGGATTCACTGTTCAGCCACACTGACATAGATGCAACTTGTTGAAGAAAAAAAAAAAAAATCACCGAATAAATATTGGGGCTAAACAGCAGCTACCTGATAAACCTCAGCCTATAATACAGTGTAACCTGCATAGACTGGTGCTGGCGTGACATCATATAGCAAGACATCGGTTCAGGCGGCGGCAGCCAATCACAGCGGCGCTTGTTTGACGGACACGTGGCTGTCAACCAATCAAATGCCTCGGTTGGTCAGGCGGGGGCAGGACTAGTATTGACAGGTGGAGATGCTGGGGAAATAACAGCGACTATCTCCCATCAATCAGCATTTGCGCACTGTTTCAGGGAATAAACTGCAGCTGCGTGAAAAAACTGACTTTTCTTGAGGCGGACGTTTATTCTATGGGATCCGAGGGCGAAAGAATAACTAATAAATACGTTTTTCATGCGATACAGCGGAGTCTAACCTCTTTTTAACTATTTAGAGCTGCTTTTTTTAATTTGTAAAGTACAGGCTGCAGCTGAGGAAGCCACAATGTCAATGCATTTGTATCAAATCAGCAGCAAACTGCTCGGGGACACCGTTGGGAAAATGAACGACAATTTGACATCGGTGGTCCTGGCAGCCTCTGTGATCACCCTCACCCTGGGTTACATGTCCAAGGTGCTGCTGAAACAGTCCCAGGCCTCTGACAAAGATCTGGTGAGTAAAAAAATAAGAAAAAAAAAGTGCCACATTGAATTGGCTGCTTATTAAATGTTCAGTCAATTTGGATCCATCATTCATTAGCATTGTTTTTCCCCCTCTTTATAGAAATACCCGCCTTATATACCCTCCAGCATCCCGTTCCTGGGACACGCCATTGCATTTGGGAAGAGCCCCATTGAGTTTCTTGAGAATGCATATGAAAAAGTAAGAGTTTTAGTTTGCACCAACATTCATACTGCAGAAGAAGCACTGCAAAATCTCACATACTCTCACATAAACATGCACACACACACTCCCTGACCTTTTTTTCACTTTTTTTTTTCACAGTATGGCCCTGTGTTTAGTTTTACAATGGTGGGAAAAACCTTCACCTATCTGCTGGGCAGCGAAGCCGCCTCGCTCATGTTCAACAGCAAGAATGAGGACCTGAACGCTGAGGATGTCTACTCCAGACTCACCACCCCTGTCTTTGGCAAGGGAGTCGCCTATGATGTGCCAAACCCTGTGAGTCAAGTGCAGCTGCAGAGGAGAAAAAGATCACATTCACTAAAACAATAAAACTGGGTGCATGAAAAGGAAAGCAAAAAAACAAACAAACAAACAAACAAACAAAAAAACAGGGCTTTATGGAGGATAAATATTCTGCTGGAATTTTACCAAACTGGCAACCTGAATGCTCTTTCCTCAGTTGCTGTTTACCAGCTGTAATAACACATATTTTGTTTTATGTTGCAGATCTTTCTGGAGCAAAAGAAGATGTTGAAGACTGGACTGAACATTGCTCATTTCAAGCAACATGTCAGGATCATCGAGGCTGAGACGAGGGAGTATTTTGAGAGATGGGGAGACAGCGGGGAGAGAAGTAAGACCTTCATACCAGGGATGGGAATACTTTAGTTTTAAGATGTAACCAGCTTAGAACAGAAAGAAATATCATCCAAATAGCAATTACAGTTCTTTCAGTTACTTTTAGGTCACTTCAAGTCAAAACTTTGAAGATTGGCTTATTAAATAACCAATTTATGCCCCTTAAAAGACTATTAATACTCCTGTTTTGAACATCCCCAACCAGAGTTTGCCTCTGTTGTAGAGTGATGTGAAAATTATGTTGCAGTTGTAATATTTACATCCAGTAAACTCCAAATTTAGATGCCTTATAGAATATAGGATTTTATCTTGATTAAAAACACTCATGAAAAGTTGATTGTGGTGAATTTCCATTGATAATTCGGGATAATTTTGAGTGTCCTCACTGGAGTGACCTCAGTAAGCTGTCTAGCTTGCTAATGTAAAGTCCTATATTCATTCATTCATTCATCTTCTAAACCGCTTATCCTCACAAGGGTCGTGGGGGGTTGCTGGAGCCTATCCCAGTGCACATAGGGCGGAAAGTCCTATATTGATTTCCTGATTTCTATATGCAATAAAAATAAATTTGTGTCCTAACAAAATGTAAGATAAAGTGATTCCAGTATGTTTTAGTGCCATTTTAAGAGTTGTAAGCATATGATGATTATCAGGATAATATTACAAATTGCAGTTATTTTGGCCAGGATAATCATGACATGAAATTTTCATATCATCCCATGCCTAGTACAGTAAAATTACTTTGTAAAAAACATCAAACACACCCTAACATCAAGCACCTGTGTCCCTTTGTCAGACCTGTTTGAGGCCTTGTCTGAGCTCATCATCCTGACGGCGAGCAGCTGCCTCCACGGGAAGGAGATCCGCAGCATGCTGGACGAGCGCGTGGCCCAGCTCTACGCCGACCTGGACGGAGGATTCAGCCACGCGGCCTGGCTGCTCCCCGGCTGGCTGCCACTGCCCAGCTTCCGGTAAGACAACCAGGCCAGCACAGCAGACGCAAGACGGAAATGTATCAGATATCAGAGGTCTTGCATAACAGCAGAAAACTTGCAAAAATAGTCAGATTATTTAAAGAGGAACAACAGCAATGACGCTGAATGTTTAGACAAAGTAGCTGAGATGTGGCGTTTATCTCCTCCTTTGGGCAGGCGGAGAGACAGAGCTCACAGAGAGATCAAGAACATCTTCTTCAAAGTGATTCAGAAGCGCCGGAGCTCCGGGAGGAAAGAGGACGACATCCTGCAGACCCTCATTGATGCCACCTACAAGTAAGACGACTTCAGTCACCCTACTGTCTCTTGACACAAAGCCAGTCAGATGTTCAAGAGCTTTCCCTTCCCTCCGCAGAGACGGACATCCACTGAATGATAATGAGATAGCCGGGATGCTGATTGGTCTCCTCTTGGCGGGACAGCACACTTCCTCCACCACCAGCGCCTGGATGGGCTTCTTCATGGCCCGGGACAAGGCTCTGCAGAAGCGCTGCTACGCCGAGCAGAAGACTGTGTGTGGGGAGGACCTGCCTCCGCTTGACTTCGATCAGGTAGGGATCATCCATAGACCTGGGTGAGCTCAGTGAGGCTCATATGTGATGGAGAACACACCCAAGTCCGTAGACCATTAGCATTTCAGTATTATATCTGAACAAACGTAGTGACTAGAAAAGGACAACTCTCAGAATATTGCTGAGCAGTGTTGCTTAGTCAATCCAGGTGAAAGCTGAAACACCGTGAGAGGTGTTTCTGTTTGTGTGAATTAAGTAATGAATGATGTTTCTAGGAAGTTATTTTGCTTTTATATTGTACCATGAAAGACTGTATCACCCAGTGCTGATGGGTTCTCTGGTGTCCTCCTCAGCTGAAGGACCTCAGCTTGCTGGAGCGCTGTTTGAAGGAGACTCTGCGGCTCCGCCCCCCCATCATGACCATGATGAGAATGGCCCGCTCTCCTCAGGTAAATACATCTCCATATGGTCAGCATGTGAATTGCATGGGATTTTATATACTTTCATCATAGCCTGGAGGAGCAATATAGACATCTTTTCCTCTCACAGCAAATTGCTAATCATGATTTCCATTCGGCCAAAGCAGCTCCTTTTAAATATTCTCCATGTGCTCTCCCTTGTTCTGTCAGACTGCAGCGGGTTACACCATCCCAGTGGGCCACCAGGTGTGTGTGTCTCCCACCGTCAACCACCGTCTGTCCGACACCTGGGCAGAGAGGATGGAGTTCAACCCCGACCGCTATCTGAACGACAACCCTGCTGCCGGGGAGAAGTTTGCCTATGTGCCGTTTGGAGCCGGTGAGAAGAGCGAGTGAACTGAATACTTTCGTACTGTTTTTCAGTGCAACCAGTTTTAAAGAAAAGTGAAACTGCTGTGCACTGGTGAACGACAGAACACAGCACATTAATCTCATAATCAAGTTGACAATTTTTCTGGATTTCCATGAAAATCCACTTTTTTGAATTGGTTGAATTTAAAGCTTTATCTTTGTACTTTGGATTTATGTAGTTTAAACAAGCTTTTCAAAATACTTTTCTACCTGATACTTCTATAGTGTAACGTGGCTGGTGTATAGAGTCGTTTTAACCTTTAATTCGGCTCACCACTTGTCTGTCCAGCTGTAAGACGGTTCCACATGTCAGCAAGCAAATCAGAGCTTAAAGGGCCACTGAGTTACTTGGCATATCAAGTACATCAAGTTGGGTTAAACCACATCCAAACTGTACCATTGTTAATTCTTGGTTTTTATCCCTCCAGGCCGTCACCGTTGCATCGGGGAGAACTTTGCCTACGTGCAGATCAAGACCATCTGGTCCACCATGCTGCGCTTGTACGACTTTGACCTGGTGGACGGCTACTTCCCAACAATCAACTACACCACCATGATTCACACCCCCCATAACCCCATCATCAGATACAAGAGGAGGAAACAGTGAGAGACTGGAGCAAAGACTAGAGGGAACAAAACACACGAGAATACAGAGACACCGAGTGCAGAAATAAAGCTGCAGCGTCTTTGGACTTGAAATTGTGAAATTTAGATGAATGCACTTTTTTCTGTCTACCTGTCCGGAGGTCAAACCTTTAACTTTTGGTGTTGATCTTCCTTTATCTAGTCAGTTTGATGTCCAGCCCACTTTCCTGAATATCAGCATAATACTGACATTTTAGAAATGGGTGTTTCAAGAACAAAGGACACTGACTGTATGGATCTGATTTCACAGCTTGGTGTGTCAGTGATATTCATATTCATATTCACAAAGTGAATTCTTTAAAAAATGGACAGGTTTGTAGTGCCTTGATAATTGGAAACTGGCTTGTTGTAAGCTGGTGCCCTTTTACTGCATAGTGGATTTATTTTCAGTTTGTTTTGTCCTTTGATATTGTTTGGTTCTTCAGTTCCACTGTCTATACAAGGAAAAACCTAAACTAGTCATTACAGTGACCACATGCATTTTCTCATGTAAGATATTAACCATTCCCAATTGCTTTGCCCTCAAAGTTTAGATTTTATTTTTTAGAAAGTGTATTATGACTTTGTTGTAAAAGAGACCCAGTAAATTTCTTATCTGACCATCACTTAAACCAGAGGAAAAAAATGCACTCAAATTTTTCAAATATTATAGTCCTCTTTATTTCAGTTTTTGACAAAATACCCAGAAAATTGAAAGCTCCTACGCTTTACAAAAATACGTTCTCTACAAATGTCCTCTGTCTGAGAAACCGGCCTAAACGTAACACAGTGTAGTGTGTATTATCCAGTAGCAGCCTCCTTAACAATAAACCCAAACAAACATTCTCTACATATGTTCCACCCATACAACAACACATACATATAAATTAATCACGGGGTTTTAAATTAGCATTTGACAAATATACATGATTGTTTTCCTCCACAACAAAGAGGCAGATCAAATTACAAACATAGCTGTTTTTCAAGTGCTGGCGACAAAAAGCCTGAATACAAGATGTCGAACACTAAAAAAAAAAAAGAGTTTTGGTCCACATGGAATATACAGTCCACACCAGAACGATAGAAAACAGCAGAGCGCTCAGCACAAGAAAAGGCAACTGCGTTTCTTCAAGCCAGTTCAAAAGTAACTTCTCAGCGTCTTTATCTTCTCAAGCCAAAGTGCAATTGAGCATATGAGGAAGAACCTGGGGAGAGAGTAAAAATAGTTATTTGAGTCACATTTCAAACTATTTTCCAAGGGCAATATAATGCTAACAGTAAAGAAAAAAACAGAGATAGACAGCATGGGATTGGAAATACTGAGGTATGGATTAGGAGGCAAACCTGATTAAAAGTTCCTTACAAGCCAACTTCAGCCCTCAGCTCATTAATTCAATAGAAAATCGAACTTTATACACATTTCTTTTCAGTGTCACACAATCTGTGGCGTCTATGAGTGCATGTGTGTGTGTGTGTGTTACCTGATGTCACACTTCCCAGCCGCCTCTGCAGGGCCTCGAGCCTGGAGATGTAGTCAGTGAGCGCTCGGTCAGGGTCGTAGTTCTGCAGATGGGAGCAGGTCAGAGCGCCCGGGTCCCCGGCCACGTGAAACCTGTGACAACAGCAGCCACCTTTAAGTGACAAAATGACTGGACTATCTAATAATACAATAAAACATAATTTATGAAGGGCTTTTCATGGTACTCAAAGATGCTTTACATAATTTAAAATGATAAAGAGCAAATCTCACCCATCTATCTCACTTATCCCACACATAATGCATGAGAACGTGATTCTGGCTCAACCACTCAATTAAGAATGATTCCCACTCATTTCATCATGATTTCATGAAAAAAAATGCAGATAATGTACTGACACGCTGAGCATATCCTCGTATTTAATTCATCTCTGTGCTTTGCTGACCCTGACTGATACACTGGCTGGCTGAGATTATTGGCCAATTTCATCTCAGTGCAGATATATTGGTATTAGTGAATTTGTAAAATAGATACTACAATTACAAACATATTACAGGAAAAAAAAACCTTCAGATAATTTAAAAACTATTTTGATTAAATGATGTGTCCTGTAGATTTCATTGTTTGCAGTATTTTGCACTGCAGTGAGCTGGCAGAGTGGTGTGGATTGTGAGCACTGAGCCCAGAAATCGGGCTCTGATCCTGCGCACAGAAGCAGTCAGTACTGCAGACAGCACCTGTGGTGGGTGGAGGAAACAGCAGATCTGGGGGAGTCGCGTCCACTGCGCCCCCTGCTGCTGGAAAGTCCTCCTCCTCTTTCTCTGAACACCTCCACACTCGCTGGGTGAAGATAGGGAGAGTCTCTCTCTGTGCCTAAGAAACGGACAAATCACTGCATTAGCCCTTGGTTACTGTTTGACTATCACATTTACATGACATTCAGCAGCACACAGAAGGCGTAACCATAACACAGTAACAACGATTATGTAGAGTTTTGAGCCACTGCCTGGGCTCGCTTTGCAGACTCCGATTCTTGTGGTCGATTTAGGTAAATTATAGGTTTCACAATTAAAATTAAAAAACATAAACAGGCCATTGAAGTGATTTTATTTGGAGATTGTTGAAAAAAGTATCAGATTAGAGGCTTGCCATATATTCAGTTTATTAATAGCCTATCAACTACATCTTTATGAGCCTCGTGTTCAGGCAGATATCAAATTTTCACGTCCTGTCAAAACTCTAGTGTCTTAGTACCTATCGTCTGTCCTGTTTCATTCTTGTTGACACTGGTTGAGGATACAGAGCCCATCCCTGTTGCCTTCTGCCACCGCTTAACCAGGAAACGCATTCTGGGGAAACAGAGAGGGAAGACAATTAGGTTTGTCAAAATGACACCAACATAATGTGATAATGACAGGGGGCAAAGGTTTGTCTATTAATGTGTGCACATGCTGCTACATTTATTATTTTCATCACGTTTTAATCTGTTACTGCAAATTGATCCCTTTGGAAAGCATTCAATAATACGGAACAACCTCAGTACAGAGAGAGGAACATACACACACTTCCTGCTGCCTACCTGGAGAGGGCGATGGAGACTCGGACGGCAGAGCGGAAGCGCGTCAGCCCCCGCCGACGCTGGCTGAGGGAGTCCAGGCTGGAGAGGGACGGCCGACCGCCCATCCTGGAGATGAGCGACAGCGTGGCTTCCTCACACTCCTGGAAGCCGCCCAGCAGTAACAGCAGATACTTCTTCTGGTAGATCAGTGCCTTGCGGAAGCTCTCCGACCGCAGATATTTCCCATACATCCTCTGGAGGTGAGGGAAGCAGAGCAGAGGAGGGAGACAGAGAAAAAAGAGAAAAAAGATGAGCATTACATTATTGCAGTTATTCATCAACAATTATTCAGATACAGAGCATTTTTATCCGACTTGGGATGCATGAAATGAAGAGAGCTGAAGGATTGGCTCATTTAGTTTTTACCTTCAGTGCTGCATTGTCAGCCTCGGGTCCCGTTATGTCCCGCAGGGTGTCGGTCCTGATCTCTCCCCTGAGTCGGGCCACCTGGGCCTGGGCCAGAAGCAAAGCTTTCTCCAGACGGATCCTCTCTCGAGTCCACGCCTCCCGCTCTTGGGAAAGTACGATGCTGCTTGAGTCTCCCTTGGTCACTCCTCTCCTGCCACTAGCCTGCAGGAGCAAAATTAAACATGGGAATTTAGTGATGTGTAAAAAAATTGTCAGTATTTGATCTCATTAAACTGTGAAGCTAACAGCACGGGCTGTATTCTTGGATAACTTTAATTATTACATCCCTGCTTTTAGGCTAAATTTATTTCAGTTTAATACAGAATATATTTCACTCCTTATTTTTTATATTTTCATAATATCTAATTATATTAATTATTTCAACAAGGCTAACGCATAGGAAATGCTTTGCAAGCAAATTTGTTAGTCCTAGTAAAGATTATAATTTATTATTCTACTGCTGTTATTATGTTTGCTCCTGATCTTAGAGTTGTTGTTACTCTCCATCAGTAGGTTTTCCAGGGTTTTTACTCACACTGTCTCCTGATGTCAGTCCAGCCTGCCGGAGGCGGCGGAGCTCCTCCTCCAAGCGCAGGGTCTGATTTCTCAGGTCGTTCTTCTCTTCAGTCAGGCGGCTGACAAAACCCGTCAGCTCGGCGTTCTGCCTCAGCAGCCGCTCCGTCAGGGAGTTGGAGGTGCTGGAGGAGCCTCCAGCCAGCAATGCTGCACTCTGGGGGGAAAGAGGATGGACAATCAGTCATTAACAGAGCTGAACAAAGTAGGAGCACAACTACTTTCAGTCATTTGATCTATAAAAACATTAACACTTGATTCCAGCTTATCTGCAAATCAAGTTTGTTAAAGAGGGTGAGATCAGGTGCATCTCAAACTTATTTTGCACAGAAAGTACAGTAGAAGTGATACAGTTAATCAGCAGCAGGAAAAAAGTATTTTCTAACCTCAGGTGTGGAGGGTAGACCTGGAAATTGTTGCAGCATAGTGATGACCTCATCGATGTTGGACTGCATCCAAAACAGCTGTTCACTCTCCACCTCTGTTGTCAGTCTGCACAGAAAGTGTACCAACAGCAGCTTAATTTACTTAAGTAAGTTAAGTAAATTAAATTCCTTTAGAGCTATATCAGAACTGTCACGTCTGTGATATTTTTATGGAATGGGTTAACTTAAGGTAAGTATATGAAAAAAAAATCAGCTAAGTGTAAGATTCATAAAAGAACTTTTACAAGCTGAGATAATGTCATGCTTATTCATGCTGGTGTACCTGCCAGTCGCCTTGCTGACTATGTTGCGGATCTTTGAGGCGATGAGGTGCAGCTTGCCCAGGATCTTGTCAGTGGTGCGCCAAGGTCCACCACTTTGTCCAGACCTGGTGATGTCCAGCAGCGTGGGCGTGGGCGTGCTGGGGCTGACTGTCTCAGCGTTGCCGCTCTTCTGCTGGAACACCCAGTCTTTGGTGCGGTCGGTGGACTCGCTGCGCCAGAGGGCCTGACGGGTAGACACACACAATATGGCTTAGCTTAAGAGATTCCCAAAACATCTCATGTCATGGACCCCCAGCTGGATAAAGACCAAAGAATTTGTCCAATAAAAATCTCTATTAAAGGAAGTGTTCACCCAAAACACAAAAAATAGTATAATGTTCCACTTATCCCTGGTGAGGTTTCCATTCTGCTGTGATCTCTCCTCTGTCTCCCTGAACCCCAATACAACAGGGCTTGACAAGTATTTGTTAGTGGAGCTAAAACCATCAAAGTCTATTAATCTGCATCTAATTCATATTTGCTGGAGACAGTTGGATGCAATTTGCTGGTGGTCATCAGCAGAAAAGAGTTACCGACAAAACTCTTTGACCCTGAGGTCTGTGGGTTACGCTGGGTGTTGTTGTTGGAGTTTTTACATTGCTTTGGGTGTCAGGAGACGGGAAAGACCTAACTGGATACTTTGCAAAATCACAGAAAGTACCTGGACAGACAGATTACACAATTTTGGGTGAACTGTTCCTTTAAAGATTTAACAGAGCTAGATTAGGGTTTCAGAAAGTTTGAGCAATCCAGGTGCAAACGTAACTAAAGTGTGTGATCGAGTTGGCACTCACACTGCGTCCATCAGCCGGCAGGACTCCGCCCCCTGCCCTGTCTCCTTCCCTCTGCTCCCCTCGCTGGGCCAGTCTCTCCTCCAGCCTCTCCTTCTCCTCCTCTAGGCTCTTTCTCCTCTCCAGCTCTCTCTCCAGCTGCTCCTGGGCCTCAGACATACGCACTTCCAGGCTCTCCAGTTGGGCCCGAGCCGCCAGCAGCGCCTCCTGGTCCCGTCTGGACCTTTGACCTACCAAAGTCAGTTCCTCCTGTTTTCTCACCACCTCAAGTTTCTGGGCCTCCACCTCACCTAAAAGATGCACCACCTGGAGCAGAGAAGGAGGAGAAGGAAGAAAAATCAGGTCAACTGCAGGATTTAGACAAAAACTCTGGTTTTAACCATACTGAATCACAGCCTTTTAGGTCACTGTTGCAAGTCTAAGCTGATCATTTTTCAAGCAAAACCTTTCCACAAAAGACAAATTTGAATCATTACTGCTACAGGTTCATAAATTTGTTACAACAAGTGAATAAAAACTTGTATCATGATTATCTTGCAGGCATATTCCTAGGTATCAAAAAGTAATATCTGAAATAGGGTTTTCATTATCATCAATCTTTTCTGTGTCAATATGGCAACACATTTCATTGTGCAAACAGGGGTGTGATAATATCTGAAGGTGTGAATTCTTTTGCGGTTTTGAGACTTTGTTTTACTCCAAACAATATATACTTGTTCATTTTGACATGGAGGTATAGAATCGACATTTATTGGTCCGGCCTTTGGAGGACATTCCAAATTTCTTGGCTGTTATTCGTGTGTGCAGGTGGAGTATCTCACAGGCATCCTACCTGTGCATGTTTCTCGTCCAGCTCCCTCTGCAGTCTTTCCAGTAAGCTTCCTTCCTCCTCCAGCCGGGTGCTGTCCTCCTCTACCTCCTCCTCCTCATTGGAGGGACGACCGTCTGAGGTGACACCTGTCCTCAGTTCCCTCTCTCTCCCCAGGGCGCTGCTCATCTCCTGGGCCTTGGCTCGCTCCGTCTCCAGCTGCACCTGGAGCTCCTGAAGGCGTCTGTGGAGGCTCAGGCGCTCCTGGTCAGCCTGCTGGGCAAGCTGGGACGAGGCCTGGCGCTCCTGCTCCAAGGCTGAGGTCAGCTGAGAGACACGGCTCTGCTGCTCTCCCAGAGTGAGATGGAGGTCCTTGACGGAAAAATTGGGAGAGAAATACAGTTTGTTTTTACACTGAGAAAACAGACAAGGAGAGTCACTGACAAACAGGGCAAAAATGAGATGGGTAAAATTAAAAAAAAAAAAAAAAAAGAAGTATATTTATATACTTACTTATACTTATAAGTATATTTATGACTCTGGACAGAAGCTAGGCTCCTAAAAGTAATAACTATTTTAGCGGTCGGTCTGCTGAATGAAAACTATTATGACCCCAGCTGTCACTGAGTGTTTACCTCCAGCTCTTCTCGCTTGCTCTCCTCATTCCTCCCAGTCCGACACTTCTCCTTCTCCATTGCCCACTGAAGCTCTCGGCTTGTCTTCCGCTCCTCTGACAGCTGATCATTCAGAGCGTCCACCTCAGCGGCCTTCTGAGACACTTCCATCCTGTTGAAAGACATACCTTTATTGAGCTGAGCGGCCTAATGGAGGTGTGAATTTCGACTGTACAGGCTGATTTCCAATCAAATTTCAAAGCTGAGAAACTCAGATTTTTAAGCAACTGCTGCTACTGACTGGCAGAAGTCGTTATAGTGTGTCATTTTCAGCAGCATTAAATCGTTAAACAGCAGTGCATATTATTGTTTGTCTTAAACCCATTGGCATTAAATGCACTCCGATTTTTAACCATCATGTGTTAATGCACAATATGCATTAGTAGGCATGTGAGTATGTGTGCTGAAGGAGCTTCATTAACATTTGTCTTTATTACTCTGTGTACATCGGCTTCTCCACCCACAGAAGTGTCTGCATCACTGTGTGAAATGTAAACATGTTGTCACAGCTGGAGAAACTCTCGCTGTCCTATTAATAACCTTGCAGTTGTGAGCTATGGAAAATGAACTGATAATTTACTCTGCAAAAAGCACAACATCAGAAACAATTTTCTCTTTTACCACTGCTGCTGGAAGGTGAGGAAATGCGATTTCAGAAGATCGGCTACTGTTTTTAAAAAGAGGAGACTTATAATAACATTGCAGGGTCCAACCTGAGCGTGTCCAGCTCCTTCAGGTGTTTGTGCTGAGCCTTGAGTGTGGTCTCCAGCTCCAGCTTGGTCTGGGCCAGCTCTCCCTTCAGCTCCTCCACCAGCAGCCTGTCAGCCTCTGCTCCTCCATCAGCACCTCCTCTCTCCTGCTGCTCCTCAGTGCTGCGCTCACCAGCTGATGAAACTGCAGGCGGCAAACCTGAGGAACATCAGCCAGAAAACATTGCAACATTACAGCAAGTCCTGACACTAAAAGCATCATCTTGTTTATAATATTATAATGTGATAATAATAAAAACATAAGACTAAAACCACAAATGAAATTCTGTGTTTCTAATTCCCAAATAGCAATTTTATGTTTGTGATTGTTTTCTGATATGACAATTGCAGCAAAATAAGTAATTATGAACAGATGATACAGTTTATTGGAGTGCAGATGACCCATTTACAGAGAGAGCAGGATCAGAATGAATTTCTGAAATGCAGACCTTGTTGGAGCTGCTCTAGTTGGCCGCGGAGCTGATGAATCTCAGAGACGAGACTGGACCTGTCGGTAGTGTAGAGCGACCCCATGGCCTCTCTGTGCTGGGTGTCCTGGATAAAGATTACACACACACACTGATTACTAATGGTTCAGATGATAGCAGGAGAGGAGACGTGTGCCAGGAAAACTGTCCACTTCGCTTCTCAAGTAGTTTATAGATGTTTATCATCTCTTTGATCTGAGACAAAAGCTTAAGTCCTTTCTCATAAAGTGATTGTTTATTAAGTATTAACTCATTAACGTCCTTCCTTCTTAATAACCATCCAGTAGGGTTAGGGTTGAAAGACACTGAAATCACTTAAAAGGCCTGTCAAATTCTCTTTTGTGCCTAGTGTGGCTAAATATCATCTGAAAACAATTTTCAGAGGAGTTGCAGAGGGCAGCATATATACAATCAATCAGATATTTTTAAATGCCACAGTTTTCTTGTAGTGATCAATTTTAAGAATAACTGCTAAATGAGGTGTGTATTTTACAAATTCCTGTCAACTGATGTGTACAACAACGGACAACATTATGTAATCCTCTTTGGTGTACACAGTTAGTGCCAGATTACATATTGACAGAGGTGGGAAGTAATGAAGCACAAATTCTTTGTTACTGTCACTTAAGTAGATTTTTCAGGTATCTGTACTTGAGTATTTGTATTTTCCTGTAAAGCCCTTTGAGACAAATTTGTAATTTGTGATTCTGGGCTATATAAATAAATAAAATTGAATTGAATTGAACAACATTTTTCTTTTGCTCCCTATATTTTAGCACAAATATCTGTACTTTCTACTCCTTGCGTTTTCAAAATAGGCTTGTTACTTTAGTTTTAACGCATTTGAAGGGAATTATCGATTAGTTTGCTGACAAAGCAAATTCCAAGAAGCAATTAACAGCAATAGCCAGCTGTTGAAAAAAGAAAAAATGGCTGGAGAAATGTCAAAGTCTGCACTTTTTACTCTTCCTTGGGTAAAGACGTTGAAGTAGCACTTCTACTTTTACCAGAGTCTTTTTACACAGGTGAACTTCTGCTTGTGTAAAGAATGTGCATACTTTTGCCCCCTCTGTATATTCAGGGTTTTGGTCACCTGCTCAGTCAGCCTGCGCTCCAGCTGATTCAGGTGGATGATGGCATCGTTGGTGTCCAGCAGATCCAGCTGGCTGTAGAGGGCGCTCTTCAGCAGGCTCCGCTCCCTCACAAACACCTGCTGCACCGCACCCAGAAGCTCACCGCGCCAGTCCACACCGCCTGAGGTCTGAAGCAAAACAAACAGGCACACAGATAAACACACAGACAGGATGCCGCAGAGGAGGGTGTAGATCCACTTTTAATGAATAAAAAGAACATCATCTTAGCCCAAGGCAACATCAACACAACATTTAAACCACACTTTCAACTTGGAGCTCTAAAGTTTTTGACTGGTTGAGCTGTCACACAAACAGCCTGTAATGTTTTTGAGAAGACTCTTGGTGGATGTCGTTTACCTGTGTTTCCCTGTGTGTCTGCATCTGGGTGATGAGGCCTTTGAGGGACTCCACGGTGGCCAGCAGGGCCTCTCGTTCCTTGGCCCAGCCTGGAGCATGGAACTGGCTTCCAGGCTCGCCTTCAGCCACAGGAAGCTCAGACAGAGAGAGCACCTGCATGCCCTCCTGGTGCACCTCACGCAGCAGTGTCTGGGTAGGAAGAGACATACCACACAGAAAAGTTGTTGATTTAGATTCATTCTCTCCGATTTCAGGATTTCAGAATAAAAACACTTGAGAAAACTCTGATTTCTGGATTGCAAAATTCACCGGCCACTTCATTTTATTGGGCCAATATGGCATTTTTAAGTTGAATCTTGAGACAATGTACCCCACGCTAACCTGTTTCCACACAACTAGCCTTCATCTGGTGAAGAGAACCTGTGCCAAAATGTGGTAAGCCTACTACACAACAAAAAAGTAAACATATGCCAGGCCTTGATTAACCTTTTTTATTTTAATATATGTTGTGCCTCTACTTTGAGTTGCCTGTTTTTTACCAGAGCATCCAACCAGTTTTTGGTGAACAGAGGAAATGCAACTGCCTTTAGTTCTAAACATGGCGTATTTTGTTGTGGATACTGGAAATAATTTATTTTATTTCATTTTTCCATGTTTGTTGTGGTATAAAAAGCTTTTTGCCAGTTCACCCTGTTTGTTTGCTGCTGCTGCTACTCTGCTCTGCCTGAGGTTATGTCCATGTAATGATAATGCTATTAGTCTGTGCAGCCTTATGTCAAAATTTTCAACCTATCCCTTTAAGCCTGGGTCCTCTGGCTGAAGGACGGTCTCTTTCACTACTGGGCCATCCTTTATTAGCACGCTGAAGCTGTACCTTGATTCTGTCCGGCAGTGTATCGTCAGTCTCTCTCCTGGCACCCTCGGGGGTGGTCCTGTACTCCTGCTGCAGGTTGGGGAGATCATAGCCGGTCCGCTGGCTGTAGTCCGAACTGCTGTCTACATGGGGATACAAACTCTCTTGAAATGGGAACACTAAGAAAGGCAGACCACCACAGAAATGAGAGCGCACTCAAATAAGTATTAAAAGGTCAGTTTATAGTCTGGCCAAGGTGAACAAGGTGAACTGGAGGCTCAGACTTTCCCGTGCTGATTCAGCATGAAAATTACCCCTGCTGCTAAAGGAAATGTGACATTAAAATAATACTTACATTACACTCACATTATAAGTCAGTACCTAATGTTTAAAATGAATGCTTTATCATATACAAAGTATATAATTAAAATAATAAATGTATATACCAAGTCATTTTTAGCATGGGAATCTGCTCTAGAACTGAGACAGGAACAAATGTAGAGCTAAGAACCCGAATCCCCCCCGAGCTCCACTGTCGCATAAAAAAAAAAAAAAAAAACACTGAGATGAGAGGAATCGCATACCGCATGCTGAATACCATTTCACAGTAAACACACTATGTTATTTATAATGCTTCGGGGCATGTTTGCAAATAGTTTATTTAAACAAAAACCCACATGAAACCCTGGAAAAATTGAGATTTAGTTTGAGCATTTGAGGCACTGACTCAAACAGAGGATCTGGCCCTGGGCAGAGATTGTATGCGACTGTGTTGATCTTACCACTGGTGTAGCCATCTTTGAACTGCGATGATGTTGGACGGTCTAGTCTTGATGAGGGGGCCTGGAACAAATGAAACTCAACTAGTATCATAATTTCATTTAACCCTTTGCTGTAGGGAAATTATCCATATAATTGATGACCAAGCAGAAAGACAATATTAGTAATTTTTGCATATGGGTCCAAAGCCACACTTGGTGACATGAGTGAATATTCAAAATGATTTAGCGAGCTCAAAAATATGTTGCAAAAAGTCACAACTGAAGTATAATATCAGCATTTCTGACATGCTATTTTGGCATTTGGTGTACTTTCTCAATAAGCTGTTTGCAAGTCATTTGTTGGAACGCATTGCAGCCAATGTCTTACTCAATTGTTCTGTAATCCAGTGTGTGTGTAGGAGGAAGGAGACTCTGTAGCTATGTAATATTACATAATACAGCATATTTCTACAATTGTGAGTATTTTTGTGCACTAACAAGGTGTCAGTGGTACATTTTGAGGCACACTGGACTCCAGCAGTAATGAATCAAAATGGCGACTAAATAATATTAATAAGACACAACGCTCTGCAACTTTTCTGAAAGCAAAACTCATACTCATCAGAAATGCTGTTATTGCTTAAGGGCCATACCAGTAATTTTGAATGTTTTGCCCATATACTACAATTTTCCCACTGGAGTTCCAAAATATGACTAATACAGCAGCTGAAATGTGAAGCATACATATTTTGTAGATAGTAGTCTTTTAACTGGTTGCTAGTCTCACCTCAGTGGAACGCAGTTTGTCGATGATGGCCTTGAGAGCCTTGCACTCATTCTCCAGCACCTGTGTGTCCCGGCGCAGAGTCTCGCTTTCTGAAATGTGCCGAGCCTCCATGTCGAGGATTTCTGCTGCATGGAGCTCCTGCATCTGTACAATCTTCTCTTCGAAGTCTCCAATCACCTCCTCCATCTCCTCTTTGGTGGCAGCTGATGAAGACTTTCCGTCCAGACCAGGCATCTGCAGAGCTTCAGTCTGGGTGCACGAGTGTATTAGAGCCACGTGCTGCTGCTCAGAGTCGCTGTTTAGTGAGGAGCTCCGAGGTTTGTCAGAGGACAGACTGGCAGCAGCCGAGTTTTTCCTGGAGAGAGACGGTTTGTCTTTGGTGCTGCCTCCCTTACCAGCGAGTTGTTTTCCTCCTTTCCTTTTGGGCTGGCTGGTGGACGAAGAGGAACTTGAGGACTGAGGCTGAGGAGATGGAGAGGGTGATGGGGAAGGTGAGTCTGTTGCTTTGACCAAGGCTTTTCTGACTTCCTGCAGCTCCTCTTTCAGCTTGCTGATGGAGAGGTCACGGGCTTGGAGGTCATCCTGGAGTTTCTCAGTGCGCTGTCTGTAGACCTTGAGCTCTTCTTTGGCGGCGGCTGCATCTTTTCGGACCTCCTGTAGCTCTTGGAGAAGCTCTGTCACATTGGGCCCTTCCTCTTCTGATGTTACCTGGTAGATGGTGGGGCAGAGGGTCAACAATGTATTTACCATAATCATAAAAGATTATCACAGTTTCATAAGACTGGCAATCTTAATTTGATTGAATTATATTGTCAATTCACTCAGTGCTGATGTAAACATCTCATACTTACTCGGAAAAGTTCTCCTTTAAGATGGGCAATGGTCATTTCCCTCTCCTTTAAAAAGCAAAGTATACAGGTCACTTCAGCTCAGACAAAAGAAGAGGGTAGACACACTTAAGTGTTAGTTTCATGAGTTCAAAGCTCACAATACTGTCCATTTCAGAGTCAAAAGTCACAACATTATGCACCATGGCAGCTTTTATAAAATGACAAAAAGCAAAGTAAATGATTTTTTGAACACATTATCGGGGTGGCTCTGTACATGATATGAATAGATAAGTTTAACTACTTTTAACGTCTAGCGGCTTCCGTACCTGGAGTAACTCCTGCAACTTCTCCAAGCTTTCCCTGCAGGTGCTCAGCTCCTCTTTGGTGGCAGCAGCCTCATTTTGGACCTCCATGAGTTCCTGCTGAAGCCCGGTCACCGTGGCCTCCTCGCTGCCTCTTGATGATAACTGAAGTGAAGAGGGTGAATTTTTAGATTAGACCTTGCCAGCCCATATGCCTTCTGCAAGCCTGAGGACAAACCTATTTATGGAACATGTACAGTAAACTAACTATGGAGGGAAATGCTCTTGGTTTTAGTTCTTACCCTTTGAAGCTGCTCCTGGAGTTTGTCTATTGTAACACCGTTTTCCTAGGATGAAAAGCAAAGACTCATCAATTTAAAAAAGCATAACAAATATTCTCACAGCACTAGTGTTGTGGTATACACACTGAAAAGCTGTGAAACATCACTTACTTTTAGTTGCTCCTGGAGTCTACTGCAGCTCTCCTTGTAGTTGCTGAGCTGCTCTTTGGTGGCTGAGGCTTCATCTTTGACCTCCTGTAACTCTTGTTGAAGCTCCAACATAGCCGTCTGGTCACCAGCAGAGGAAGGCTGATTAAAGAGTCACAAAGATTCAAACTTATCAGAGCAATCCAACAAGGGTCAACAATTCACAGTGAGACACAGAGTCACAATAACTTCAAAGCGTCTTCCTGGGTAAACATCGATCAGGGTACATGGTACTCTGCTCCAATCTCCTGATAAATGGGCCCCATCATAGTGACTGAAGTAAATACTGCTGTTAGTACTTTTCTGAATCTATGCACTACATAACTTTGGTTGAGTACACAATTCATCAACTTCCCGAAGAGGCTAGAAGCACCACAGTCACACCCAAGTGTCGTTTCCCTGAAAAGAAGACTAGCCAATCTCAGAAAGCCAGAGAAACACAGTTAATGAGACAGGGTCAATGGGGGATTTTACAAAAAATCTTATTGGTATTAACTGTCTCTTCTGTCTCTCATTTCCATAAATAAAGTGTCAGCAGTAGAAAAAAATCAAGAAAATTTAAGAATAATGTGATATAGACCACACTTTAAAAAACAAAAAAAAAACAAAAAAAAACACTTTATTCTGAGTGAAGTCAGTGCATGAATGTATGCTTTAAAACTAATTTAATGTAAACAGTTTGTTTTAAGTAGATCAGTGCTTTGTTTGCAGCTATTAAGCAAACTATCTTCAGTATGTGAATGTGTCATATGTGCACATCTTCCAATCACGGAAATCTTTTAAAAAACTTCAGAGTCATTATATACTTTCCACTCCCTTACTACAACCCTCATGCAGATTAATGAGCAAAATTCCTGATAAGATGTAAACTGAAACTTGAACTTGCTTGAACTTGTTATTGCTCAATAGGCAAACACTTCTAATTTCTTCTGTAGTCCTAATAACATCACTACTGACTGAGTTATCAGGCCACTAAGTATTGCTCCTTAGGATACAGGTCTAACTCTTACCTCTACAGACAGCGGTGCTCTCTGGTGCACACCGGCCTTGGTCTTCATCTGACTGAGTAAGTCCATTAGCACAGCGAGCCTCCTCTCGTACTCCAGCACCTCCTCCTCCGAGCTGGACAGCAGCTGCTTCTGGAGCTCCTGATCTTTCTGCATTCCACTAAGACCGACCTCCAGCTCTCGAAGCTTCTCGGTCAAATGGACCACCTTTGTTGTAGGAACTTGCCTGGCTTGACTCAGTCCGCTAAAGTCCATCTGGGGAATGCCAAAGTCACCAAATTCATAGGCCTGTGGCTCCACCTGTCTCCGAGGCTCCTGGTCCTCCTTGGCCCCCTGTGACTGTTGCTGCAGGGCCTCCAAGGTGGCTTGGCTGACAAGTGCTGCAGCCATCTTTTCCCTCAGCTGCTGCTCGAGGCTGGAGACTTTCTGTTGGAGGACGTCTGCAGAGTTTTGGGTTTGTTCAAGAAGGAGACGACAGCGGCATAGCTCAGAGTCCTTTTCATTAATGGAGTCCTCAAGCTCCTGGATGTGGTGACCTAACTCTTCCACTCTGGAAGTTGCACTCTGTTCGAGTGCGTGCACTTGGGCCTGCATGACCACAAGGCCAGCAGTTTTCTCCCTGAGAGCTTCTTCAAGTTCCCCCTCTGGACTTTCCAGTTTTTCTGTCTCAGCTAAGGCTATAGCACTCTCCTTCAAGCGCCGATACGTCTCCAACAGCTTACTGTGCTCTGTTTTGAGTGTATCAAGCTCTTTGGTGGCCAGGTCCATTTTCTGCTTCATTTCGTCATATTCCTCTTTGCTTGGCCCGCTCTCACCCTTGATGTCCTCATCCTCCTCTGTGGTCTGTTTCTGCTCGATGTTAGCCAGCTCCTGCTGCAATCTGTCTATGACTGCATTCAACTGGTCCAGCTCCTCCTCACTATTCCTCTTCAAACGATCTTGTTCACTCCTCATGTACTCCACCCGGGACTCCAACTCTTTAATCAGTTCATCCCGTTCATCCATTTCCTAAAGTGTGGGACAAAACATAATCATGACACACACGCACCGGTCGATTTGACTCGTCCATGGCCATACCATATTTTCAGACAAACCTCTGAGTCCCTGCTGTTTTAGCGGCATAATTGGAGCCAAAGTTAATTTGGATGTGTATGTACTCTTTTTGAGGGCAACCGATTTATTTATTTACGATTCATTTAATACCATACCCAAATTTGTCCATATGCACGAACTCAGAAGAGTCTCAGAGGTTTAACAAGCCACCTCAGATGAGCAAATGATCACCACACAACAGACGATGGTACTGCTTCTTATCAAGACAGAACAAGCAAAAAACAACCCAAAATAAAAAACCAAAAAAACAAATGGGCCGCACAGAAATAAAAAATGGACAGGAAACCATAGAAGACACATAATGATCCACTACCATGGAGCTATGTATATTCGAAAACAGACTCACTGTTTCGTATACACATACCGCATTACCTTGTTATCAGAGGCTGTTTCCATGTGTTGGAGTTTAGTGATCTGTTCATTAAGAAGTGCTATTTCCCTGTCCTTCTGCTCCATCACCTTCAAAAGTCAGAGATTATAATGCGAGGGCTATTAACAAACAGTTCACGCGAAGGTTCACTCAGACTCAGCTTTCTGCCACGTTTCTCAGAGGTCATTAGTCGGGCTGAAGAAGAAATGTGTCAGCATCGGTAAGCACTGTTGAGAATGTTGTCATGGCAAACCACTCCCTTACTACAACCCTCATGCAGATTAATGAGCAAAATTACTGATAAGATGTAAACTGAAATGCCTTATCACAGAGCAAAATGTTTAAAAATATTTCAGCACTAAAACAAAAGTGCAAATGACATTAAATGACTAGTTGTGTATATTTGGAAATACAAACATGTTTACTATTTAATTATAGCATATAGATATTAACATATTATGGACATGATATGGACTAGCAGTATTATGATAGTTTAATTGGTCCAATTTTCAACTTTTACAGTTTTTCTAGAGGAGCAGTTTTTGTTTTTTCAGGCTGTGTGAACAAGCCAGACCTTCTGTTGCGGCTGTACAGTACAGACTAATCCGGCTACAGTGTGTCACATTTTCTATGTGGGTAGTGTTTATAAGTCACCAGTCACCAGTAGCTTATTTCTTGCTCTTTGAGGGAACACTTTTAAGTAGGAAAGTGATATACATGTTAGATTAAATGTTAGAAAGGAGGCTGAAAATGTTAAACAGTAAAAAATATTTTTTGCTTTATTATGAGGCAAGTGTGCATCTGTTTCATAGCAATGGTTTCCAGTGTTTTTTTTTTTTTTTTTAAATCAACTAAAGCTGGAGTGACTGCATTTCACAACATTGTCAGACTTGACCACTTCTGTAGCTTAAGAAGTCATTGTAAAGAAGACAATATGGCCCTGCGACAGGATGTCTGTTTACCTGGAGCATGCTATCCCTTGTTTCCAGGTACTGCTGCTGGCTGCTGAGCTCCTTCCTCTGGATCTCCAGCTGCATGTGAAGCTGCTGCACCTCCTCACTCTTGTTCTCCAGCTCCTCTCTGAACTGCTCCAGCTGCTCCTCCAAGTTACTGATCTGATAACGGATAACGGACACTCTCTATATCCCATACCACAACATTCAGACCAGCATTTAACTTCACACAGCGATGACATCATAGTTTTTCTTTGGTTACCCATCAAACCTAGAAATGTTAAGGCAAGCTTTACGTTTAAGTAGAGCAAAGAAGTTTTTTCTACCCTAAAAGACAATTGGCAGTCCAACTGTCCTCAACTCTGTTATCAGTTTTTGTAACAGTCCCCAGACAAGAGAAGTTAGTCAAATGTTTAGATAATGTTTTCATTTGAATTTGAGAGCATAAAGGCACACACTTTTGACTATGGTACATTTTCTGTTTTAGGGACAGTTTTCTGCCACCCAAGGTTATGGAAATGCACCCAAATTAGTAGAACTACACTTTCTGGTTGTGACTTCTCAGCAGTGAGCTTGCAATGATCAATAATAATAAGTAAACAGCACCTTAACTCATTCTGCAAGGAGATCGTGACAATTCACCAGCAGACACAGACAAACAAGTACAGTAGTTTAACTTTTGGCCTACAGTTTTTTCAAACCGTTAGCCACGATAAATGTAACTGTCACCCTGTTCCCAGCCAAGGGAGTCACACTGAACAGGTCTGTTTGACAGGTAGTGCTACTTTCCTGATGTGACTCAAACTACTGTGGTCAGGACATATTTATGGAAGTATAATGAATGCATTACCATATCACAAGCACCATGGCATGGAAAAAATAAATGTATAAGGAATATGTTATATTTGTCCACTTAAAATAAATTGTTCGCCTGTAGCGTACTGATAAAATAACTACAACTAAAATAGCAGGGGGTGGCTGCTCAAAAATCCCCCTAATCCTCAAAGCGCAAATTGAACAGCAAGCTACCTCTTTTTCCTTCCTGTCCAAAGCTTCTCTCTCCGTCTGCAACTGAGCTTCCAGTGTGGAGTGTTTAGTCTCGGTGATGGATGCATGCTGCTTCTTTTGTTCAACCTGAAAAATATACAACAATGCACGGCTGTAAGATACTACTACTTCTAATTCAGCAATTATACACAGCAAACATGAAAAGATCTACATTGTCAGTAATGCATGGAGGAAATGCACGCTTAAATTAACACATGCACACTAATACTTTCACTAGTGTTGTATCATGCATCATAAAACTGAGACTCCTTGTAATTCATCTACTGAGCAGCAGCATGGCAAATAGGAGGATTTCTTTCACTGCTTTTTTTGTTCACTCACCCACAGCCCTCCACCAACACTGGGGGGCAATCTTGACAGTTGCTAACCATAGCACAGCGTCATCACCAACAGCAAACGGCTGGGGCGGCTAGAGTAGACCCACCCACACATTGTTCTCCCTCTCCCCCTGCATCGTAACCCCCTCCCATTCTCCCTCTATCTGTCATCTCTTCTTCATTCCTTCACACACACTCTGCCATGCTCCGCAGCTATTGTTCCCAGGCTCCTTTTTCTCTCTTGCCGTCTCCGCTTCCCTCTCCTGCTCATTCTTCGTCTCCCTCTTTCCCCTCTCCCCCTCCCCTTCCTAACCTTTTCCAGAGACTCAGCGCTGGCCAAAAGGGCCTGCTCCAGCTCGCGGACGCGGCTCTCCAGCTTGTCAATCTCCTCGTCACGCTCACCCAACTCACGACGCAGCTGCTCTGAGCCGAGCAGCAGCTCACTGCACCAATCCGCCTTCTCCTTTAGTTGGGAGGTCAGCTGGTCCACCTGGTAGTGAGAGAGAAACAGGAGGAGAGCAGGAAAAGGAGGGGGAAATTTAATGAGATTCGCTCTCAGACACCACTCGCTACAGCGTAGCCGATAGATGTACAGCTAGCTGGAGGGTCAGCTGATCCACCTGAGAAAGGAGGGAGACGGGGGGATGAAATAAGGTGCAGAGACAAAAGGGTGAGAGAGATTTCATTCAGGGTGACAAATGCCACAGTGCAGTAAAATAATCAGGAGGGCTGCTGGCAGGTAAATTGATCCACCTGTGAGATGGAGAAAGCATGAGCAGATGAATGAAGGGAAGAAAGAAGGGCTGAGGAGGGAGGTGGGAATTTAGGGACCTGGGAGAGCATTTTTAACATTGCTAAAAAAAAATGTAAATGGCAAACTGTTCTCCCTGCTTGGTCAAAACAGAAAAGAGGGAAAAAGAGGATGCAGTCGCTCATATTTACCCCCGTCTCGACTTTTAATGTTGTTTCAAAATGCAATTTTAATGAATTTCCATTTAGGTTTAGCGGTAGGAAAATAAACATAAGTAATATTTCTAATATATATAATATTGATTTACTTATGTATTTATTGCTACCAGAATTGACCTGGAATTCCCTGAAAAAATTTTAATGGGATTACAAGTGTAGGGTGTGGGGCACCTCGGTGGCCTGGGTTTGGTTCCAGCCTGCAGCCTTTGCTGCTTGTCATCCTCCCTCTCTCCCCCTGTCTTTCCTGTCTCTCTCTCCTGTCACTATCATAATAAAGCAAAATGCCAAAAAAAAAAAAAAAAAAAAAACATGAGGGGGGACTCTTCATCAGAGTACTTGAGCAGAGCACTTTAATCCTATCCCAGAAATCAAAGGAAATATATGAATATAAGTGTGAAAATTTAGAGAGTGAAAGTTTAAAATGCTATAGTTCTATCCAATTTGTTTTTTTTTGTTTTTTTTTTGCCTGCATTGACAGGTTTAAAAGTAAAGAAAATGTTTCTCAAACTCTAAGTAACATCTAAGTAACAAAAGATAAGAAAATTTGAACAATTTTTTTCTTTTGTAGCAAAAAAGAAAAACCCTTAACCCCTCAAACTCCTACTTTAGACTTTTTACGTTACAGAAATTCAATTTCACATTGATGTAAAAGCAATTGCTTAGATGCAGACAAAAATTCTTAAATGAATTAGGAATTCAAAGTGTGCCAAAACGTGGGGGTACTTGACTGTAATAATAATAAAAAAAAAAATCTTAGTTAAGAAGACTAATTCATTGTAGTCTGTTAAAAAAAAAAAAAAAAGCACAAATCACTACTTTTTCACCTCTTCTCAAGGTTGTTCATTGCCCTACTGTCCACTTTTATATTAGGGACACGGGAGGGAGAGGAAGAGGAGGGAGTGGAGAGAGAATGATGGTTAGAGGTTGAGTAGCTGTTAGCTCCTCAATCAGCTTTCAACTGAGGACACAAAGACTGGGAACGAACTGGAGAAAGAGAGGAGGAAAGGGACAAAGGAGACAGACAGAATATAAACTGCTACAGGGGCAGGCGGGATAACTAAAATGCACTTATAGCTCTCTGGGGCAGAGTTGGTTCTACATGTAGCTAGAAGCAATACCTTAAAGCTTACTCCATCCACCTGCAATAGCCATGGGAGAGAGAAGGCAGAGGCATAGAGGATAAGAAGATGGAGGGAAAGAGGAGAGAGGGAGAAAAGAGGAAGAAAGAACCCATAATGATGAAAGCTGTGACGGGAAGCTGTCTCTGGAAATTAGAGAAATAGAAGTGGTAATTGTTTGCGTATTAGCTGGTGAAAAACAATCAAAAACCTTTTTATCATAAGATGTAACCTAATCTATCATAGACCAATCCTAGTGCCTATTAGAAATATACATTATGCAGGGGTTTGAATTTGACAGGGAGCAAAGCCATCACTCAGGCTGACACTACGGCACAGTAGATGGAGCCAAGGGGGAGGCCAAGGTCAGGTTAGCCACTAAGCGGAATAAAGCAGAGACATTCCTGTTCCCACAGAGCCAGACTGGCCTTCCCCCACTGAAACAACTGACTTTGTCATTTTGTGTCTGTTTAATGTCTTCAAATAAAACAAGCCTTGCATGCAAACTATATAGAGGTGTACAAAAATACAATCACTTGTTAGAGGACATGATTACCAGTCCTTCCCAAACATGCTGCAATACTGTGAAATCAGTAATGATCATAAACATGCGTCCCTTGCCCAGACAGAACTGGAGTCTAAATTCTACAAAAACCAAAAGGACATGCTGAAAATCAGTTTTAATGGCAGCAAAACATCCAGCAAAAATTGGCTATTATGTTGACACAGTCTCTGGACTTGAAGTGGAGTGGACCTGAAAAAGTTACCTATAGTTCAAACAATGCCCACACTGTTTGCTTCTACAAACAGTGAATACTGCCATCATGAACACACAACGTTTCATGATGTAACTGACAGTGGTGACCACTGATGCACAAGTAATGTCTTTTCTCCTCTATGCTGAGGATGCAGCGGTATATGTGTCACGGGTCACATATACAATAGTAACACATGACCATGCTCCTAACAAAATCAGGTTTTTGTACTGACTTAAGTGAAACTCTCCACAGCTCATGATATTGTAAGTATGTATCAAATTTGCTGCTCACTTCCATCTGACCAAACAAAGTTTTATCAAATCAGGTACTGCATGATTGTAGAGATAAAAGCTAGCATTACACAATTTACAAATTTATACAAGGACGAGCATGACTCCCATTTCGATTTTGTCTGTGTAACAGAGTTTGGTATCATTTTTGAGGAAGCAAGAGTAATTCTACCAGCTCTATTGTTCTGCTGTGTGACACCGAGCCTGATGTACATACCCACAACAGATTATTTACACAAACTGAGCATATCCATTACTGCTTTGTCCTCTGTCAGAGAACAATGCTCTCTACTGTTACCTCTTGGTTTCTTTGCTCAGAGCCTGTCTGTGGTTTCTGGGGATTCTTCAGCTGCTGCTCCAGCTTCTGGATCTCCTGCTGGAAGACATCCCGCTCATGTTCTCGGTCCACAGCTTGTTCCTGCGCATTAAAACAGATAATACAGAAAGATGGATAAACAAATTTCAGAAAAAATATGGAAAGGTTAAAAGAGATCTTAAAAAACAAAGTGGGTCACAATTTTTTGCATAAATCACCCCTTAAGTCCTCTAGACAAATGGATCTTAAATCCCCTATTGAGAAAATTTGTTTTCTGATTATCCCTCGCAGCACTGTAGGTAAGCATCTACATGTTGCTGTTTTTTCTCCAGGTAAATGATGAAAGGTTGACATTACATCTACTGAACAATAAGTTCCACATATTATCCAGTCACTTGTGGTCTTTTTTTATTTAATGAATAATGAAGTTCACTGTCCACTCAGAGTGGACAGAGTATAAAGGTGAGTTGGATTTTTTATATTTTGGACATTGCACAGTAAGAACAAATGGTTGACTACTCAGTGAAGTAGACACTGACATATGGTGGTAATTAGGGCTGAAAAATTATTGATAAAAATTGGGATTAATTTTACATGTATTGCAACTGCAATATGATTTACAATTTCAGTAGAAATTTTTGCATTCTACTCTTTCTTGTGTTCACCGCTGCCTAATTCCAGCTCCACGTTATCCACCTGCAAATATCAGCAAGGTTTTTTTTTTTTAAAAAAACAGCATTCAAATGACTTATTGTCACTTGTCAGTAGCTATCACCATCTGGTTGGATTTGCAAGAATGTAAATGAATGTCATGCAACAACCTCCAACTCCTAACTCTTTGCCAAGTCAATTAAAGGTGTAGTTATTGTAAATGATTACTGCTGTTGTCTGCATCTGTCACAGTCATACAGAACTCTTAGTGTTAGTGTTCCTCGGCAAGACACTTACAGCTGCCAAGCATGTACTGTTACTAGCACTGACCTAATTTTGAAATTTTATTGTGCTATGGCTGCATCTATGACTGATAAGGCACAATATGAGGTGTAAGGTGTCCATAACTGAAATATTCAGAAAATATAAAAATATAAAAATATAAAGTCAGAAAAATCATAAAATGAAGTCTTGAGAAGAAAGGAAAACAACTGATAATGCAAGGTGTAGTAATTCTCTTTATGTTTGAAAGAGCTTAAAAGAGAAAAAAAAAAAACAACTCCTATTGCAATTAGAAAATATTCAATTCTCAGTCAGTAAAAGAAAACTCAAACAAACTGCAGGGCTCAGATCCATCCAGCAGTCCTTCTTCCAACACTGCGTGTCCCAACTTACATCGAGGAATCTCCTGTTCTTCTCCAGCTGTTTCTCCAGAGCTTGGATCTGTTGTCTGAGGTCTCCACTCTCAGTCCTCTGAGCTTGCTCCAGTTCAATCACCTTGTTCACCTGCTCCTCCAGCTCCACCTCCAGGAGCTTCACCTGCTTCAGGAGGTCTGCATTCTCCTTCTCTGCCTGACGCTGGACCTCCACCTTCTCTTTCATCAGCTTTTCTGTCTCCTCCAGGAGGTCTACAGAAAACGATGAAGGCAGGAGGAAGAGAAGAAGGGTGTTACTGCCCGGCCAGAAGCGTAATCGCAGCTGACTTCCGTTAGTTATAATTCAGGGTTGTTTTGGAAAATAGAAAGGATGCTCAGATTAGGCATTTGAAAAGTTGTATGTCTTGTTTGAGATCTTGTAATGTAATTTTATGGAAACGTTGCATGGTGTCATGGTGAAACACTCTCCCATGAAATACTGCATTCTTAAAAGAATAACACCTTTTTCTTCTAACATCTTGTTATTGAAGAAATTCTATGTGCTCTCTATGGTTGCTTCTACAACTTTCCATTTGGGTAAATAATAATAATAATAATAATGATAATAATAGTAATAATGATGATAATAATTATACGTTGTTTTTTTTTTTGTTTTGTTTTTTTACATGGCACCTTTCAAATGGTTAACCTCAGACCTTTCCAACATCTCAGTCACCTTTCCAATGTCACAGCCCCAAACATGATCGCCCTTGCCCATCTGTTGCCACCAGTGAACCAACCCACATCGAGTCACCAAAAATCAAACCCCGCTGGATTAGTGCAAAAGTAACAAGGTGAGAGAGTGCAAATGACAGATCAAAGACGTACACAGTCCAGACATTGCAATATCCATGCCCCATAAGCATTGACAAGCAAGGGAGAGGGAATTCCTGAGCCAATCATCTCGCTCAACAGAACTGTGTTAGCACAATAGTTGCATATCTAATCTACGTACAAGAAAATTGTTACACAGCGATACCTAAATTTGGAGCAAAGATGATTGACAATTAGGAGATACTGGTTAAATGTGTCTGAAGATTATCTGCATTTCATCATGCTAAAAATGAGTGCCAACATTGACCCAAAGACATCAAAGTGACAATCCAGAACAAAGAAAAATCAATCAAAATGAAAAGCTGAAGCAACAGTTAGTGATTAAACTGAGTGAGTTTGTGAGCCCAATGCAAGCAAGCTCCAAGCTTTATTGGTGAGTTGCTGGATTAGTTTTAGTTTTCACTTGGCTAGACAATCAAGGTACATAGATACGACTGAGCCATGCTCAAAGTGGACACACCTGCTTCAGGTGCTGCAACCACTGCAGCTTCAACTAGGCCTACAGGAGAATAAGAAAGCAGAGGGATTTAACATGCTCTTGTTTTGGTCATGAACAGGAAAACTCTGAGAGAGAGGATAGAAAAAGGTGGAGACAGGATGAGAGTGCTTTTCTGTCGTCACAGTATTAGGTTAAAGCTGTGTGGATGGAGAAGCCAAGGCTGTGAAGGCAAATGAAAAGAGTTCCTGAAAAAGACCCTCTTTGGTTTACACCGTCAGACACAGAAAACTTACCATGTCATCAGAGAACGTACTTATGGGATACCTTCTTCATAATACAGGGGGTATGGTGCAAAAATAGCTGATAGAGAAAAGTTTTATGTTTCAAGAGCAACACTTCCAAGACATCTCTCATCTTAAGATTTATTTGGCCTCTGATCTCCTTTTTTGCTGCAGAAGAATGCTACGAAACTATTGTGTCCATTTTTTTATGTCTTGTGTTTACTGTAGGTCATAAGAACAAAGTCAGTTATATATTACATAGCAGTTATGGAGACGTCTGTCGGACACCCACGTGCATTTAAACCACAGTAGTAATCCTTTCCCAGAAACTTCAGTACACCTAAACCTAAGAATTTACAACAGCCAATAAACAAACTTGAAAAGACAGGATACAATGACAGTAACTGTGGCATGGATGTTAGGTCTATCCTGTAATTTGTGGAACAAATAACAAACAGTGTCTTATTCTGTAGTTCTGCACCTCTGTAAAGTGAACCACAAGAGGGCAAAATCATTGATCGTGATGCAATACTACTGAAACCGTCAGGTAAAAGTAGGGGCAGATTTCTGTTCTTGTCTAAACTGTATTTTTGTGCCTGGGATCACTGTGATGTTCATAGATGTGACAGGTTCAAAGTTCCAATCCTGGAGATTTTAAGTGAATGTAAGGTTCAGGCCAGGTTGGATTAAACCCTCCAGTCCTCACATTTCAGGGAGAGCACTGCTTTAAGCTTTACAAATATATGGAAGACAATATTTAAACAGATTTAGACCAAAAACTATTTGTTCATTGTTATCTAGGCTCCTCTGAGGGAGGTTTGAGAAAAAAAGATAAAATATGAATAAATCCTTTAATAACTCACTTGGAATTTTTTTTTTTTTTTTTAAATCTATGTCTTTTGCATTTATATTCTTCAAGGAAATTCTGGGATACATACGAAGCTCACGGGGCCCGGCGTGCTCCCTCATGGCATCCTGTTGCCGAGACAGCAGCTCCCGCTCCTGTTGCATCTGCATCCTCTCCTGCTCCAACTCGTGTAGCCGGCTACTTGTCACCTGCACAGAGCAATCATATTTAATCAGAGCCTGGATGAAAATGACGGTAATTAAAAATGTGTGGTCAAAAATAGCTACAGATCGGATACATGGAATTAATGTGAGATTAATTAAGATTAACAAAACACTATATCATTCTTAGATTGCTGATGCAATATATGTCTGTAGTCTGTACACATTTTTTTTCTTCTTCTCTTACTAAAAAAGAGCCAAAAGATGGTCCCAGAAAAAAGAGCCAAAATTTTAACAGGATTAGGATTGTTAAACCCGAGTCACAAATGTTCTCCACTCTCAAATCTAAATCTAATTTAAATCTAATTAACTGTGTGGGACTCCAGACAAACTTAATTTCCTTTGTCTCAAGAAATCAGTGGCTTTTTTCCCTCTGTAGGAGTGCCTCACCTGCAACTCTTGCTCAAGGCTCAGCTGGAGCTCTTCCTTCTGACGCACCTTCTCCTCCAGAGCAGCCCGTTCACCCGTGTAACCATCGATCAGACCTTAAGGTGGCCAAACAGAGAGGAGAGGGACGGATAAACAAGGCTGCTGAAATAGAAACTCATAACTACTAGCATCCAACATCTCAGTATTCCTTTCTCTGGTCTGTGCATCTTCATTACACGCCCATACTCGCAAACGCTCAACAAAAACATGAAGGGATTTCTTTAAAGCTGCTCTTTTAGTTTCAGCGGCACACACACACACTAACACACACACACACACGGCAGACATCCAGATGAATGAGCACTGAAACAGTGGGACACAAAATCCAAGGTTACAGCACACAAACACAAAGCAAACAGAAGCATACATAGAAACAAACAAACGTGCACACAGATAAATGGAAAAACACAAGGGGGCATGTCTGACCCATTTTGCTTGACGAGGTGAACAAGACTGAGATGCCAGCACAGTGAAATGAGCTATTATTACGTATTTTATCACAGGTCAGCAAGCATTATGCAGCAGGGCAGCACTGAGGTCACAGACGCAGGGAAGGACTGTGCATACATAAAAAGAGTAACCTCTGGTGAAAATGCTTTTACTCATTTACTGTACCTCTAACTTGGAATACTAGCTGGCATTAAATTAGACAGTCGGCTGTACCCTGCACCTGCCGGGATGGCCTGAGCTTGATAAAAGCATTTTCTGATGAGCAATGTCAAAAACAGAAGAGCTCGTTTGCATGTATGTGTGCATTTCCTTCAACACTACAATTCTGAAGTACTACCAAAAATATGCACTCCCCATCTTGGTGCTGCTTGATTCTACCTATGTGCAGTGATTATCGACTCAATGGGCTCTCTGCATGCAATTTCAAAAATGGAGACAGAGACAGAAGGGGAGAGAAAGTCAAATGTCTTTGATAGTAAAAGAGTAAAAAAAAAAATATATCCGATTTTTATCTTATTTTATCATATTCTTAGATTCCAACTGCACCTTTGTATGTATATATTCCTAACTGGGCTACTTGTATATAGGGGTCACTGCGATTCCCCTGAGGTGCACAATATCTCAGGTGCTAATAACATTTCTGTTTTTTGTCGTATTGTTTTATATCTTGTGTTATAGGTTACAACAAATGCATATAATTAATATATTTTATTTATATACCTGGCATCTCAAGTAGTTTGGTTCAGTTTAACTCTTTTAGTTTAACTATTTTCTACTAGTTTAGTTATGTATGAATGCATTGTCAGAAGGACTGCTATTCAATTTTGCTGTACTCTGTGCAATAACAATAAAAAGAATCTATCTGTCTATCTAAATGTCACCTCTGTTGTGAGGAGAAAGTTCATTCTCACACACCAGACCAGGAACCACAGCTGTGTTAAAAGTTTGCCTAAGGAGGGACGCTACCATCATACACACATCTATCTGATGCGCATGATGAGCAGCTAAAAAAGCAAAACGCACAAACTACATAGAGCTCTCTTGTGAACGTATTTACAATTCGACTTTACTTAACAGCTTAAACATAAATATAAGGATTACATGGAACATGCTCTGCACGGTAAGCCACTGGGCTGCCTTTTGAATAAATATTTTTGTAAGGACTGTATTTGCAAAGCTGTAATGCAAATTGTAGGAAAAGTGTACACAGAAAAGTCTAAAAAAAAAAAAAAAAAGTGTGTGGATTTCAGTGAAATACATCGATGGAATGGACTGTTCAACAAAAAAATCCAATATTCTTTTTAACAATATCAAAAAATTCTCATTTCCTACATCAATAGGATTATTTGCTACATGCATTTAAAAGGGAAATGCCATCTATTTTCAATAATGTGTGGCAAATGTTGAAAATAACCTGGGGTATATAGTAGATCATGTTAGCCTCGAGTGCACTGTATGCTGTTCATCATACACAAATAATTACAAACAGGAAAGACTCTACATTATGTTGAGGAAGACTGCTCTATTGAGCTCTGGTGGGAAGACATGGGAAGATTGCTGTTACAGTTTCATTAAGACGGTTTCTTTTGTCTGCTGTCTTTACCATTCTTCACTTCTCAAAATGTGGCTGTCATTTGAATTATTTTGATTCAGATGCTTTGTGAACTTTGGCAACCCTTTCATTTTGTAATCCTAACCTGGAATTGTACTTCTAATATACAGTATCAGCAAAAAAGGAAAGCCTATCCAGGTAACATTATGTCATCGTGTGTGTGTGTGTGTGTGTGTGTGTGTGTGTGTGTGTGTTTTTTTTTTTTTTTTGACAACACTGATATCTGGGTTAAGATGTCTGAATGTTTGTAGTGACAGCAAGTCCTCAGGGCAACTCACATTGGAGGCTGACAGCTCCTCAACTCCGACAAAGGCTATATGACAGTGACAATGTCAACGTCAAACATCACTCTGACATCTCCATCATGGTTCCAGCACCTCTCGGGTGGAATTCATTAACCTTTTTCCCCCACCACAATCTGCCCCAATCCACTACCATTGACCAAACAACCACAGTGTTGCGTGTATGCATCGTTCACACACAAACTGCACATTATTTCGGCCAGATAACATTGATAATCTAAGAACATTACATGTATAAAGTAACTGTATTTATTTTGCCCCAAGTTCTTAAGTACCTTTTACAAAGATTTCTTTGGATCTGAGATCTCTTACATCAAAGGTGCAACCACAGTCCTTCAACCTATTTCATTGAAAATAGTAAAAGTCAGGGAATTCCTAATGAAATTAGGTAGATTTTAGCCCTTATATCATTTGGATCATGGGGATTATCTAGGCCGGAGAGGTAAGAAAACACAGCAGCAGGTACTGGGAGTTGACTCCTCAATTAATCAAAGGGGATCCTGACCAATTTTTCAAATCTCAAAAGGTGTTTTGTCTCGATGTCAGAAAAGAAGAGGTCTGATGATTCCTAAACATAATGTTAGCCATCTGTGGTAAAAAGCCTGGCACAAAGTTACAAAACACACACTCATGTTTGCTGGCAAACCCCTCAGTAAACAAGTCTATGAGGAGTTCTTAACTTGTGAAGCCTATTCAACAGTGAATTTAATTCAACAAAACACAGCTAAAGAATTCACATGTCCACACAGGATGAGGGCATTATCGACCACTTAGTCATGCATCTTGGCCTCTAGTGTTTTCTTCTTCTCCACTTCTAACATGATACAAGCAGACTTGCCTTACTCTTTAGTGTTTTCAGTGACATCTAATAGTTTCTGTCAGTCATTGAGGAGGATCTTCTTCCAGGGTGAGCCGTCTCTTTAGTTAATTCAAAACCAGTTTTAAACAGCCGCACCCTGAGCTATTATCTGTGGGTCATCCAGACAAAAGGAGAATCATTTCTGTCCTCAGTGGCACTGACTCACTAGCATGGGAGATGTCAAACACAATATGTAACATGCCCAGATGCAGCATGTGAATTATGTAACACTGATTAATGTAAACACAATTTTACTTTTATAGATGACTGGCGTGTCCACTAGGGCTGGGAGATATGATAAAATCAAACATCACATTATCTTCGACCAAGGAGGCTGATATTATTCTTGTGACAATACTGAATGGATGATTATTGGTACACACAAGAGATTTTCCATAAATGATTATTAGTAATGTAAATATGATGACCAAGCATGAGGAGGCCAATAATAGAAAAGCTACAACAGTCTAAGAACTTCATAAAATTGCATCCCTTTTCTGTAACGCAGCATTTAAACTCAGTAAAAGACAACACACTTGCCATATCACAATCTAGCAAACTAATCTCTTATCGATATAATATCAATATATCGTTCAGACCTAGTGTTCACAGTGTAGAATTTAGCAGATATTCACAATAACATTATTCTTTTTTTGTTGTTTTTTTTAAATGGATTACTTTGTAAAGCAACAGATGACAAGTGATTAACCTTTCTTTATGACAGCAAATATTTGACATGCTTCAACACCCCTATCATATTGCAGGAAGAAAACAAACATCATACCAGGATACTTCAAGAAAAATAATCCTACTGTGAGCAGAACTGGCTATAAACCTACCATCGTTCAGTATGTCCAACGACTCAGTGTCTCTTAGACCAAAAGAAAAGATTGCTGTATTTAAAGCTCGTTAAGTTGTGTGAGAAACCAAAACAAAATCTAGTGGACTGTGTTTGGCTTGCGTGAAAACGGATGTGGTTGTGCCAGTCACCTCTATTTGACCAGCTGTCTTTGACATGGATGGGACATCAGATTTAGCCACTCCCAACAAAATCTGCCAAGATCCCTAAACTGTGCTAAAAGGGGCAAAATCAGCCACCATCACACTGCCATTACATTGACTCTGAGGTTTAACGGCTTTAAGGTGTTCCCCAGTTCTTACAAAAACACCTTCAAATCCATGGAGAACATCTGCAACTACAAAACCTCACACTCTGATTGTCAGTAAAGTTCACACCTACTAAGATGCTTAAACACAAAAACAGAAACAGACTCAAAAAACAAAAACAAAAAACATTTGTTGTTGCATTTGTTGTCTTCCACCACAGATGCACTCACACTCATCCACTCTCCCTTGCAAACAGCTGATCCCATCACTCCCCTTAACAACCCCATCCCCCAAACACACACTCTCCCTGTACTTCCATGTGCCTTTTTTGCTGCGGTGTTTTCTCTTCTATGTTATCACCTTGACACACAGACACACTTTAAAAAACAGATCATCAATTAAGGTTTGTGTCACTGACTGAGGGCAAATCATGAACATTCAGTTATGCAATTCCTCCAATTATGGAAGAAAGTAAGAAAAAGATGTGCTGGTGCTGTGAGGACTTCCTGACATTCATCAAAATCAGTATTAATTAAAATAACACAAATCAAGCGGCATGTCAGAGAAACTCACTGAAGTCAAGTCAAACCGCCTAATTTCTAGGTAGTACGAGCAGACATTTTCAGAACAGATTTTACATGATTTAAAAAAAAAAAAACAAAAAAAAAAAACATTATGCAGAAACACTCACCCTCGGCTCGGTGAAGTTCCAGAGCCAGCTGCTCCCGAGCCCGACCCTCCTCAGCTAACCTCTCCTGCAGCTCCTCCTGCTTCTGCAGCAGTTCCCCCATCTCCTGGTTGTGGCGGAAGGATTCCCGCATCAGCTCAGTCTGGGTCACCCGGGCATGTTCAAGCTGAGAGGGCACAGAGATCAGCAGGTGTGAGACGGAGGATGTTAGGAGGAGAATCGATTCCGGTATCAAATCATCTCTGAAATGAATATAATAATATAAACCTTTGCCTTGAACATTTTTTTGTCAGATTCAAATGACTTTGTTATGTGGAATCAGCCGCTGGTGAACTAAATCTTGTATAATGTTTGCTAAAAGCCAGGGGTAATACAGAAGAATAAAGCTGCACTTGATTCACCTTTAGGGCACAGAAGAAAGGCAAGGGAAATCAAAGTTTGTTCACTATTGCAAGCTTTCCAACAGATATTCACAGAGTTATTACCAAGAAGATTTGAGTCCAATGCCATTTCATATAATCCATTAAAAAGGTTTATAGCATCATGATGCATTACTGACGCAAGAAAAAAAAGTTTTGAGTTATAGTTAATCAACTGACCCACTGAGAACAGCATCAATTATTCTACTCTACGAAGGCAAACTGAAGCACCTCTCTTGGTGTTTTATATGTATATACATTACTGTGGATACTGGTAAGGTGAATGCTATTCTATCCAATTCTATACCACCAAAGCATAATTCCAACTTATGTACACTTGTTTTATAAATGATAAGTGATGGGAGCTTGTAAAAGATTAGCAAAATGAGGCGGAGTAGAAATGGCATTCAAATATGGGCTGAAATACTGAGATGCTGATAATACATTTCTGTTACAGCACTGTTGTCAGGTGACAGCAGGCAGCTTGTTCTCGTGGAACTGATGTGACGTTGTCGTAATGCAATAAAGCGCTCATGGAGTTCATCTAGGCATTCATACCACAAGTACCTAGAAAGAAGATTTCCATATCTCCCTGACCAAAGGTTACAGCGTATCATACAGGCAACCAGGAAATGGTAACATGACCCTGACATCCAAACGTCAAATAATCTTTCACTTTATGGTACGGATGATCCAAAGAAGAGACGCTGAACATCTATGTAGAAAACTATATTTTAAAGCATATATAGCACATACATGTATGGACCTAGACTATACACAGGCGGTGTAGACCTGTACTGGTGAAATACCAAACAACTGACAATGCCCACAATCCATCTGATATACAGCATTGTAATGTGGAAAAAGAGATTTGAAACACCCCAAAAATCAATTAAAAAACATTCCATCTATTTGGCTAGCCATAGCTGTAAGTTAATTTGTGCCCAACACGACAGAGCTGTGGTCAGCCAAGCATGAACTTACTGTGTAAGGAGGAGTGGGCAGGGAGATTTTGGAGATGACCTTAAGAAGGTGACCGTTGGCCCTGTGGTTGACATGCGAGATCTGAGTCTGTACCACAACGGCGTTTTTCTCATTTAAGGTGGTGCAGAAGGGAAACGGTCGGGGAAGGGGCACACGAGATTCCACCTCGTACACATCCTGGTCTTCCCCTTCCACCCACAGGCTGCTCTGCAAGCTGGAATTCCAATAGGAACGGTAGGAATCCATGGTAAAGGATGATACCGGGATCAACTGCCCAACTCGTTTCCTTATGGCAGAGTTTCTTTTCCTGAGTCATCAAAAGGAGCTTCCATCTGCCATCACGGCTGAGGCTGAATTGATCGAGGCATCCAACGGCAAATGACAACAAGCTCCAATGGGAAAAAAAAAAAGCAGTGAGCAACGCTGTGTGGGTAGCTCCAAGCAACAGTTTCTACGTGTTTGCCGTGCGCACAGCTAGAGTAAACAACATTTGGAGACAGCGAAATTCACGTCATCTCTATCACATGCTGCCTGGCAGAGGTAGAACAAGTCCCGGGTAAATATTGAGCCGAGAAACCATCTGACATCCGTGAGAAGTTTTATGGCTTGTGGAGGAAAGGAGAAAGTGCGCTCCCAAAAAAATGTCATCCTCGGCAGCAGGTGGAAATTAAATTCGGCTTGAAGGGCATTCTTGAGCATGATCGAGGGAGGTGAGTAAACAAAAAGGCAAACATTTCTTCTCTTGCTGTTCTCTCTGAAGATCTCTTGCTCTCTTGCAGTGCAGTTTGTGACCTTGTTCTTTCTGAACACAGCAACACAACATGCCTCTCAGTGGAGCTCACACCCCCACGTCTGCTCTAGCTCACTCATTCACTCTCCCCCACTCTCTCTCTCTCTCTCTCTCTCTCTCTGGAGGTTCACTAACAATGCTGTGCCACCGTAGCAACCATGACCTGCAGGGAAGCCTCCCAGGGGCCCCCCTTAATTGTTTTGTCCAAGCAGGCAGCCAACCAAGGGTGAAATGACAGCAGCCGGCTCCAGGTTTCTCCTCACTCCTTTTCACGTACTTCCAGGTTTGCTGTCAGTGTCTCTTCAAAGTGCGCTTGCTCCTTGCCCATAACATAAAATTACTCTTACTCATTCCAGCACTCTCTTCTTTTAACCATCAAAGTGTCCTATATTTTACTATTCTCCTCTCTTTTTCACCCTCTCTCACTTTCCTTACCTTGGGCAACTTCCTGTCATTCTGTTGCACTCACTCACTGCCTCTGCACATACTCAAAAACATTAAATCCCAGAGTTGCGGGGTTTTCTTTTCCAGCTCAGACGCCTGAATTTCTCCCTGACTTCCTGTACTAATCGAATTGAGCAGGATTGTGTTCAGCAAAAGTGGGAGGGACGCAGGTGTGGCTTCAACCCTTGAGGCCAGTGAGCCAGGTAGGTTTGCAAATAGATAATACACTCCCTCTCTCTCACACACACACACATAACCACACATAACACACACCCTTTTCACGAGAGCTTGTCAGACCGGATCCACTTTCTATGTTAGGCGCAAAAGACCTGATTAAGGCATTCCAACATGCTTCCTCGCGGTGCCTCCTCTTGTCTCGCATGCCAACCATCAAACTTACCGCACATGAACGATTTCCCCGTCTTACTGACTGATAATGGCAGGTTATTGAGCAAACACCTTCCCCAGGCAAATAATTTACAACACCAGGGCAACAAAGGACACTTAACATTCCTGACCCAGTCATTACAGTAATGTCTATTCACAAGGCTGTTTTACAGGCAAGACACAGTGATCTAGCACTGCTCCCTGACAAGACTAATGCACACTGCATCGACAGGGGCAGGAAAATCATTTCACTAACCATTAGAGGATTTGTTGATTGCAAGTTTATTGCATTGTAACTGTGTAGTAGGGAGAGATATACATGGCATAGCACATAGCGTGTAGTGCCCTCATTAAAAAAAAATGTGTAATGTTTATTGTTAATTGTCAATGTAAACCTGTATGTAAATATGTTATAGTAAAGTCAGGCTACATATAGAATGCTTATCTTCCTTCTTTCATTATGTTCATGTTGTATTTTTAGCACGTGTTGAGATGTAATCAAAATTCCCTCACATAAGGCTGTGACATGTGACACTGTGGTATGAAAATAGGCAGGGTAGGGTATATGAATTATGGTACATAACAATTTCATTTTATTAATCATTTCATTTCATTAAATATTTCATGCTCTATTATCCAAAGCAAATACGTTTTAAGGGATAACCATGAGTCTCACATGCTCAAGGAAAGGGCATATAGGATGTGGAGTACACTGATAAATACAATAAGATGTTGGTGTGTATCATTAAAAACCCAAATATGCAAGAAATAGAATAAGATTCAACCGTGTTTTCATATGTCACATGCAACAAACATCCACTCAGCAATTTTAATAGATGCTGGAGCATCTCTTGTGCTTGGCCTGAAATTGAGTTTACGCTATTTTTAGATAACCAAGATAAAACCCATTTCAGCGTGAGTAATGCTTGATTGTGAGCCCAGGGGAAGATGTGCTGTGCAGTGGTTACAGTAATTCATTCAGTGGCCTGGTTAAAGCAGGCCTCCCCTGTCTCTGGCCTGTCATTGGACACAGAAGCCATACTACGTGGACACCCTGAGGGGGGTGGCGTTGTTCTGCCCAACTGGATTAGGATTGGCTGGCTGGACAGACAAAAGCCCCATGTAAATACAGCTTGTATCTATAGGCAACCACTGGGAATGAGACAGCTCTTTTGTGTGTGAATTCTAGACAGGCCAACTTTGTTGCAAGCCAAATTCTGCAGTCTCATCCCCATTATGCCTCCATGAACAGACTTAGAAAGCTATAGGGGGTTGGCAATGTTTTGTGTGGGCGTTTAAATGTTTAAACAAAGCTGCTACATGTGTCGCTAGATTTTTCCGTTCACTGGTAACTTCCAGGCACAAACACACTTGTGTAGAAACACCACAGGACTTTGTGTGAAGAATATTCAGGCCTAACTAGTTCTGAAACAATTAGCCGGTTAATTGATAAGTCAAATGACAGAATATTAACTGATTATAAATTTGATAATCAAATAATGATTTTAGTCATTCAGTCAAGTAAAAATAAAGAACATTTGCTAGGACAGTTTTACAAATGGTGCTGTTTGCTTGGTTTTCTCCATTTCATAACATTATAAAATGAAAACTGGTCATTTATAATGAACATTTACCATTATTTTGACATTTGATAAAATATCAAAATGATTAATGAAATGATTAATCAAAAAAAAAAAAAATAGATTAATTAAGTAATTATAAGTAGCAGGCACCATGCCTCAGTCTGTTTGGAGACCACTGTTATTTAGCAAATGAGTATAAAAATATCTTGCATCATAACTCACCTAAAATCCAATTTTTAAGTAGAGCATGATTAGTTGTTTACTGATAATTGGCAACAATAAAATATCAGCATAGTTTACCTTGTTAGGTTTGACATTTTCTGAGAAAAACTAGCAGGAGGTGAAATATGCGGTAAGACAAGGAAATGACAAGAGTGTTAGCCAACCTTTTCAGTGCTGTGACTGGGAGGGGAAAGTTGAAAGAGAGATTGTGCACAGACCCCAGAAGTTCAGCTGACCCCATTTGGTCCCTACCTGGTTGTTGGTCTCAGTGATGGCCATCAACATCCTCTCCAAAGCCGCCTGAAGGCGGCAGCTGATGCCCATTAGATACTCCTCATTCTGCAGCTGTGTCTCCACCCCCAGCAGCAGGCTGTCCATCATCTGCTGAGACATGTCCAGGCCCTCATCGGCCTCTGTCTCCCTGGACCACTCACTCACATCTGTGCCAGCCTCACTGCCCTGGCAACTTCCTGTGCAGGGAAAGACAGCAGGAATATTTTATTCATATAATACACTCACAAGCACACTAACTTTTTTGCATTTGAAATAATCAAATGCAAAAAGGTGAAATGTTGCTTGTACGGTGTTAAGCAGAAAAATCAATTTAACCAGAACTCTTTGAACACACAACTCTCATGTGAAAAAAAAAAAAAAAACACTGCTCTTTCAACCTATAGAAACAGAAAGTTGGCATAAGGCACTATGCTAGTCACAATTGCACTCCGCCTTTGGCTTTTGTTCATATGTCAGAAGATAATTAACAAGATTCCAAGCAATGCTAGAAATGCGTTCATATGGTTAGGGTGTAGGTCGGGGTCATCATCAGGTTTAAATGCGAACATTAATCTCATCAAACTGTGCCCTAAAGTCAGTTTACATGACCCCATTCTCATTCAGCTATCTAGCCATGTGACCTGTATATTCACATTCTCACAGGACAGTCACTATGAAAAGTGGCAGTGGAAGTCAAAAATATTCTGGATTACAGTTCTGATTAAATTATAGCACTTCCATATTAAGACAATGCGGACATGTCGAAATAGTAGCTAGAGCAGTGGGTCTTTTGAAATGTAGAGGCAGGTCAAGTTTTTATACTGGTTGCATTATACATGGTTCCTTCATATTTTCAATTTTACATATTCAGTCTTTTCTCGAGCCTTGGTGTTTTAATTTGGCTGTTATGCTGATAGGTGCTTGGCCATGTGACCTTAACAAAATGTCATCACCCTAAAACTAAAGGTCATTCTTCTTTACAACAAACATCATGATATGTAAAACAACAGTGAGTCCAGAACTCCATAAAAAAAAAAGAAGTCATACGCAACCCAACATGGAAAAGCAGGCATACAGTGTGAGATACTTTTCAAAAAATACTTATCTTTGCAATCAGTGTTTTAAACTGTTATCCCATTAAAGACATCATTTTGTTTGAATGATTCCCTACTGAATTAAAAAAGTTTTTCGTATCAAAATGCATAAGTTTGTAAAAGATATTAGTCTCTTGCATTCAGGGCATTTGGCCACATTTGTGTATTAAACTCCCCCCTCCCAGACAGACACACGCACACACGCACACACGCACAGACGCACACACACACACACACACACACAACTCCTCCAGGGCCCTTTATGTTATGAACCTAACCAGCTACGCTACTGCTAAAAATGAAGCAAGGGTAACATGCTACATTTTGAGTTTCATACTGAGTTATAAATATCTAGAATTTGCTTTATATTTTATATATGTCTATATCTCTACCTACCTACTTATCTATCTATCATATATATATAGAGATATTTGTAAGTCAAAAAACATCCAGTAAATCCCTTTTGTAGCACAACAAAATGCATGACGTCAAGGGGTTCACAGTCTTTGATCATCATTGATTGCTATATGGTCAACAGTATTTGTTGCCTGCCTGCTTCTCTGTGATGGTTTGTGGCAGCCTGACTTTCCAGTGACACTGAGTATCAACAGTCTATAAAAACTAATCTGATGCAGTACACAAAAATCAGTTTTGGCTTGGCAGGGTGGAAAACTTCTGACACAGGTCTTTTGGCTTTCCTTAAAACCTCTCCCAAAACTAAAATGTGTGAGAGATATTAAACAGTTTATGGCAGTAACCTTGTCAATGTCAAGGCACTATGCAGTATAAACTATAGTTTAGTGATTAGTATAAGACCTAAAACTTTCTAGTCTTTAGTTACCACAGAGTCACCATTGTCAACAGTAATGAACCATGCAAATTAGACAAGGCCATCAGGACAGGTGACACAATGTGGATAGCTAATGTCAGTCCAACTGAAATGGTATGATACATAAAAAGCATAGTAGTTTTAGAGCCAGACATTGAGGCACTGTGCTGCTTCAAGCACATGACGGCAGACATAGTCCTAGTTGGTAGGTTTTGTGTCTGTTCTGTGGTGTAACTCCGGAAAATTACATCAAATTCTGAGACATGAGCAAGTTATTGATGTTTAGTGTTTCATACCAGTTACTCTCTACTGAACAATGATGTGACTTGCCTGCAGCATATGGTCTGAGGGACTCTGAGCTAACTCTCTGCCAGGCTGCTTGCTGTGCGGCGGAGTTGGGTGGCACAGCCTGCCGCCCTCCGCTGGAAGCCTCACGCAGACTCTCCACGTGGAGGCCCATGGTCTCCTCTGCTGCCGCCGTGGTTTTCAGGATGTCGACCAGCACCTGGCAAAGCCTCTCGTTGGCTTTACGTAGGGCGTTTCTGAGGAGGGGACGTGAAAAGCTGGTTGAGAACTTTAATACAATTAAGGAGAAGAGCATCTTACATATAATATCAGTGTTATTCATGGAAGAAATATATGTTGCTTTAAGAGACTGCTTGAAGTAATCCCAGGAGAAATTTGTTTCAACTTTTATAAATAATAATTATAAATATCGACATTAGAGATGTAGGCCTAACTTTGGCTGCAACTAGAAACCATTATCGACATTTTCATAACATTCAACAGTGAAAACACTAACAAAGATACATGCGGTTAGTATGAACGGCCAACTCAATCAATAGCTGTACATATTAATATTATCCTTTTAAAAACAGAGCTTATTTTTGAATTCCTTTCATTGACAAATGATAATATATAATTGCTGTTTTTACCTTTCAGTCAAGACATCTGAATTGGAGTCCACTTCATCTTGTGATGAAAATTTGCTTCGGTCTGGCCCCATTAGGTCCTTCTCTTCCCCAACTCTTTGCCCCTCGTCTCCCTTCTTTAACACCTGGACGGGCAGGAGAGAGAAAACAGACAGCAGCCCCGTCATTTGAACACGTAGTTTAATTTAAAAAAAAAAAAAAATCCTGAAAACACAAGGCAGCAAGGGACCGCGTGGCTCCGTGTGTGACCATTTGTACAAGTGGATTCAACTGAGGCACAGCAAGGGACACACAGACACACCACTCTTTTACAAGCACACAGACAACAAACACACACATACACACTTCAAACTCCCTTAGAGCCCAGAGAAACACTAGTATCTTTGTGCTGCTATGGCAACAGGTGCACCTGAGTCAAAGACACTGGTGGAGGAGGCAACGGCAACTCCCCCTTTTGGGAAAGAGGCAGAAATGCAGCCTGCCTCTCCAGACAGAATATCAATTCATTCCTAAAGACACTGCAGTGTGTGGAGACCAAAGATAAATAGAGACTGGTACCAGTTTCAGTCAAAAGAATCATGTCTTTAGAGCGATGACAGCAAACACTGAATGTCACTTGATGTTCCCGACGTCAGCCAACAACATGAAGTATTTTCTCCAAAGCAAAATTATTTTACACAAATCAAACTTCTAGGCTGAATTTTAATATTACTTTGTGTACTTAATTGACTTAAATTTATTCCACAATAATGGGCTGAATAAAAAAGCCTGTTTAGTTGTTCAGCCGGATCAACACTAACATAAAAAGAAGGAATCACTTTAATAAAGACACAGAACACCTGTATATTCAATAATGACATGGCACAAACAAACACAGTGGACAGACAGATAGATTCGTCTTGTGATTGAAAAACTCATTTATCTTAACATTAAGGGTGAATAGCTTCTATCAGACATGCAGAGGGTTGAGAGACAATTTTTTCTGACATCTTTAAAATTCATTTGAACCAACTGAGAAGAGCTTTAATGAAGTAACATTAGCGAAACACCATTACCAAGAGTGTGTTAGAACGATTCGTCATACGAAGAACACTGAACCCGACAGCCACTGTTCTCACTGCTGGTAATGCCTAATCATGCAATTAATGTCTAGTGAAAAGCCTAGCTGGCCACGGGATTAGGTCTGCAAGGCATGAGAGTGCCTTTGCAAAGAATCACAGTCACATGAGGAAATGTAAGACTCCATCCACAGCACAGTACTGTCTGCACAGTAGCTGGAGGAGAAATTATATGTAAAAGCTTCTGAAACTTAAACAGCTTTCTTTGCAAACCATGTCAAAATGTTTTCATCTTTATGGGAAACTGAGAAAACTATTTGCTGATTGATTTTGATTGAGGCATGTATAATTATTGGAAAAAAATAAGTCAATACACGTCCTTTTTATCAGTGTGTGTCTTTAAGTATACATTTTTCTGAGACATGGTGTAATGGTTGTTTTGCTAATTCAAAGAAATCCTGTGGTTGAAGGTTTTGAAATAAGACAAATCAATTAGAAATGCCAACAGGCTGGTTTTGCATTCTAAGGTCGAGATCACACTCTATTCATACTACACTGATGTTGTGGCTTAAATAAAAATGATGCTGCAATTTTTTTTTTCCCACAGGGATGCCCTTGGTCAAAAGCAGTGAAGTGAAAAGCACTGAATGAAAATGCTTTTTATCAATCGCAGTATTTCAACAAGTATTTTCTTTGGCACCTTGATTCACAGATCAAATTAATTACCCAAGAAAAATTCAAAACAATTTACGTTTTAGTTTAAACAGTTAGCTAATATCAGCTTTAAAAGTAATAACAGAATTGGTCCAATATTATTTTTGCTGTTGATATTTGGCTGATTGTAAAAATTGGAACTATGTCCCTTTTAACTGTGTTAATTAATTGTGTTACTTTAAAACTGCAATTGACTAAAACTGAACCTGATTTGCATCTGCAGAAAATGTGATGTTAAAATAAACACTGCAATTTAACCTTACTGTTATCTAAAGCTGAAGTAAGTATAGCTGGGATCCTTCAGAAGAAATTATTATGTAATTATTAAAAACATTTTAAGTATTAGTATCTCAACTTTAACCATAACTTTGACCCAATCAGCAACAATTATGGGGCAAAATTAGAATTACTGTCCAAATAAAAGCACCACAGATGTATTAGAATTACAGGGGAAACACTGGCATGCTTACAAGAATACATACCGGTATTGTCTTGGTATTAGATGTTATGGGAGGACACCAGATATTGGTATTGATCTCATAAAATCATACTGGTGCATTTCTAGTAATAAATGTATGCAAGAATAAAATGCTTGCAATGTCTGCATCAGAACACAATGCATTGGCAATCGAATGATGCAGCAGAAATAGATTGTCTCCTTTGAAATGGATGAAATTTCACCAGATTGTAACACATTTAACACATCAGCTGTATCCTGGTGTAACAGGTGAACCAGCTGCACTGACCTGCTCAGCTTCTGATTGAGTTTTCAGAAGCTGCTCCTTTAACTTGAGGACCTCAGCAGTTCTCTCTCTGAGCTCCTTCTCCAAATTCTCCCTCTCCTCTTCCCCCGGCCAGAAGCTCATAGTGAGAGAAGGTGTGGGGGTTGTCTCCTCCATTTCCACTTCCACTTCTGCCTCTGACTGGGTCTGCATGGATGAGGTAGTCTGGCAGGCACACTTTTTAATTCGGGCCAGCTCAGTCTGCTGGGCGAACTCCACTGACATCTGAACGATGGCCTGTCAGAAAATTTGGAGCCAAAGATTTAACCTGGTACGTACACATCCGAGAGTACTATTTTATTATAAAAAAAAAAAAATCAAAGTTTTTTGGGTAACAATAAGAGGAGAATGCTCCAAGCAAAGAATTGTCCATCCTGCTGTGATAAAAAGAGCAATATTAAGTAAATTCCTTCAACCTTGCTGCTCATCGGAGTTGCCTCAGCGCTGCTGTCACTGATTTGATAATTGGCCCCTTCCAGGATTGTATTACACAGTTATCACTGGAGTGGGACATCGCTTTAGTTGCTAATAAGTAGTCTACACAGCCAGTACTGGTTATTAAACTAATAATTGGCTTTATTAGTAAAAATATATCAATACTGTATGTGATGATGCAACAGAAACACATAATATATTGCTTTTGCTTAAAAATAGAATGAATTAATAAACGAATCTAACACAACAATCCTAAAACATTACTTAATTATAATGCCCAAGTTGTATCAAAGGAAACTGTACTGACCAAGTCTATATTGAAACATAATTTTTTCTTTTACTTTTTCCAAGATAAATAAAGATCAGTTTAATCAATTCATACTCATAATGTAATGCTCTGCCACTACCAGTTTCACTGATTCTCATTAGACAAGTGATTCGAATTTGCACGAAACCATAATGTGAATGCAACTTAATGCAAATTGCTAACAGCTGTTCTGTATAATATCAGTCCTACACAGCATCTTTACCCACCTTAGCAACCTCCTCCTCCACCTTCTTCCAGTGTTGTTTCTCCTCTAGTACGACTTGGCCCCCTGCCCCGGGGCCCTCGATGGAGCGTCCCGCCCCGTTGATACCGTTGAGGTCCTGCTCAACCTTCGTCAGTGCTGCCTTGTCTTGTCCTTCCTCGTGACGTTGCTCTCCTCTCCTGTCCTGATCCCTCTCTTCTCTCAGTCTCTTCAGCTCACTGCTGTGCTGGTCCTTGAGAGCAGCCACTTCCTGGGAATACTTGAGGTAGAGCGCTTTCCTCAGCGTCTGCAGCTGCTCTGTCAGGCCCATGGACCTGGCAGGCCAGCCCAACTCCGCTTCTGCACCTACCTCTGACCCTTCCTCCTCACCAAACTGCTGCTCGGAGAGAACAATCCAGAGGAGAGGAGAGGAGAGGAGGAGGAGGGGGAGGAGGAGGAAGAGGAGGTCAGAGAGGAGGGGACGGCAAGGGAGAGGGAAGATGTGGAGACGCATATGAGTATAAATGAAGAAAAAAAAACAAATTGCAGTACAAAGATAAAAAAAAAAAAATCAAAGATTTCTAGATAAGAAGAAACCCACAAGCTGAGATAAGAGCAGACCGGAGAAAGTCAAAATAAAGCAGAGCACAAGACATGAAGTTAAGGAAAAACAGAGTTCCTAGGAGCTGTTCCTAAAATAAACACCTCCTAAGTGGCTTGTCATATAGCTCATCCCACCCACTCTTTGACTAGTAATAAACACACCATTCTGTTCTCTGCAACCCCCAGGGATGATAAAAGGATAAAGAGATGCCTTGCATCAAACTGGAACCACACTTTTCTGCTAACACACTACCACTCTGTGTGGTGCTGAATCCCTGTCTTGTCTGTGGCTCATCATTCAGCCTCTGCAGTACCACTGGCTTCATGCCTTCATCACACTTATTTTCAACTTTTCCAAACCAAACAAACTATTGCACCCTACTTTAGTCTATATCATACGATTTGTTTCCCATTCTCAACCTTCCTCTGCATCTCTACAATCCATCACTGATTCTGAGTGAGGACACAAGAGCCATGAGTGCACATCAGCTGCAGGACTTTGGAGGAGGGCAGAGTGACACACTAAGAGAGGATGGAAGCTGGAGTGATGGTGAGTGAGAGATTACTTAAATGGAGCATGGTTCACTCACGCAAGACAGAGTCCTCCTTTCATGCAGCCGCCGAGTCCATAGTAAGTACGCTCGGTTCACCAGTAACACGCTACACTGGAAGATTATGTAACGTCTTACGCTTTTAACATGTTCCGTCAGACGTAGGACCATTTCAAACTGTGGCTTCTGGAGCAAAGCCAGGAATTTAGGGCAGGTTTTAGCCTAAAGGCTCCAAGTGTCCCCCCCAAAATCCTACCTCCCTCCCCTTCACTGTCACAGCATCTTAATGCATGTACACGTTTCAGTCTGTAGTGGGATGTGATGATTTTGACAATCGAAGATTTAGATACGGATAAGAAAGTAGGAGCCAAACCTTTAGCTGCTCTCTGTGCTCTTCCACCGTCTCCGAGCCGGACAGAGGAACACTGGACAGGCTGAAAGACCAAACTGGATGTCAAAAGAAATGCTCCAAAACGATCAATGAGCTTTCATGTTTTCTCTCCTCATAAGTTTTTTTTTTTTTTTTTTCCCCCCCACATTTCAACAGCCTTCTTTATACAAAAGCCAAAAATAGTTTCTTAGATCAGGCCTTGTTTCCCAGTTACATTGTCTTAAAATTTAAATTCTACAACAGAAATCTGAATAATACTACCATAATATCCCCTTTCTTTTTAAACAAGCTGTGAATGGCAAATAATAGCAAATTATGTAACCAGAGTAAACTTTTCTCTATAACAATACAGCCATCACCTCCAATTTTTCAGCAAAACCTCTTACTGAGACATTAAGTTTGGAGTGGAAAGATATTTTAAGTCATTAATTTCCAGTTGTGAATAACTGAGTGATAAGATTAATAAGTTATACAACAAAACATAATTACCTTGTCATGTTGCATGTGAAATGCAACGATTATCTTAAGTGAATTTGATAACAAGTGTGTGGATGTCATATTAAAATCTGTTTAAGCAGCTATGCGCATCAAACTTCATTGTGATTAAACTAAATGTGACTTCTTTTGTCGCGTAGGCTACATGCCATTCACTTTCATTGAACTCCAAACAATATCAAAAAAAATTTTCCAAGAGGGCAAAGTAAGTGTAATAATATAATCCATGGAGCTCCTGCATCTACAAAATTGTTAGGCTTTAGCATTAAAAATACTGTTTTGTGAATGAATACTAGTTCCTATCCAAATGGATTTGAAACATGTTTGAGTAGTGCCATGAAGGCGGGTCATAATATCATACAGAAATGGAGGAAATATAAATTAACAGTGAACACAAAGTAAAACAATAAATCCAAAAAGCAATTGCTATACAGAAAGCCAATAGAAATGCTGGCATACAGCAAAGACACTATGCTTCAAAATTCAGAATTTGAACGTCGGCAAAAGTGAATTAATAAGACTGCAGTGATGTTCACAGATATATTGAAACTAGCCTATATGTGATTTGATTCCATGTTTTTATGCACTGTCGTAAAAAGGGAACCTGATGCTTCATTTGATAGGACAGTGTCCCAGGCCAAAATTAGGCACAAGGCAATCCAAGTTAAGAACTTGTGTGGCAGTGATAAACACAGTTGTGAAGGCAGTTGCAAAGAAAAACAGTAGAGGGCGGTAGCATCATTGTTTATAACCCTTAAACACTGACAGGGTCTGGCTTTTGGAGTGTAAGACATTAATTATCATATGTGCAAAAAATGAGAGGTGTAAGAGATATGCGTGGGCTTCCTATTGCATCTGCAATATTACAAAAACAGATGATACAAAGAATTGAGAACTAAACCCCTGATATTTTTTTTTTTTTTGCCATTTCTGCACTACATTGCATCATAAATTTAACTGAATGAGGTTTCTGTTCAGCTAAAGTTCATGATTAAGAGAGATCCCATTCATCTCCTGTCCTATTCAACACGTCAATGATTCATTTCCTTCAGGAAGCCATCTGGAGTGGTTGAAACCTTATTTTTACAGGTTAGTAGGTTAGCAACAGGAGTCGAACAATGCTTTTAAAGCACCTGGTAAATATTTTATCGGCTAAGGCTTTGTTGTTCGCAGAAGTGGTGTGAGCTAGTTTCCAAATGCTTCATGGCTTGTGCAGATCAATTAACTTTTAACAGTTCGAACTGATTCCCTACGACAGATTACGTACGGTGGTTAAACCTGCTATCATCATTCTTCTGACAGACTTGCTGTAATGTGTAAACTGAGGTATTAAAATGCAGCTCGTCAAAGAGATTAAACCGATTCAATTCTGTGATCAAATTCCAGCGACTTAATGTGTAAGTGTACAATTTCACATGTTAAATATCCTGACGGTGAGCAATGATCAAAGGAAACTTAAGCATCACTCACAATTATAGAGGATGCAATGGTGACAGAGGAACACAGAAATTAAATCCTCTCAAGTAAGATAATGGAATGAGGTGATAGCTGTCTTGTTGCCAATCTCCAGGAAAGGCAGGAAAGAGACAGATTATCCCAGAAGGATCTGTATCTGCGTTTTAGACTAACCTTCACTAGAAGAAAGGGACAACATCATATTCCTTGCTTATTTTAGCACCTGCAGTGAGTTTGTTTTATTTATTATTTAAGTGGCTTGTCTGAGTCTGTTAGACAATCCTGGTTAGACAAGTAACAACAATTTGAGCTCAGTTCATCAAGAACTCCTCTGACAAAAAGGAGAAATAGTAGGGAGTTGCTAAATACCCATAACTGATTTGACAGTATTTGAGTAGGGGACAAATAAATAAATACATGAATAAACAACCAACTAAATAATTAAATAAAAACTGCAACAATGACATATTTTACCACCATACTTTCTGTAACTTGTCTGATCATTTTATATTCTTGACAAACTGCTATCAAGCTAAAATGAACCACCAGAACTTTGTATACGTCTTAATTGGAAACGCTCACCCAGTGTGGCATGCCGGTCTGTCTAAGAAATGTTAATTAAAATATTATGCTTCAGAGTGCACGTTAAGTAAACCATCTTTCACTTGGTGTTCACAGAAAGGAGGAGGAAAAAGTATTTGGGCTATTTGAGCACACATTTCTAATGAGTAGCAGAACATTTTAACGGTTTGAGTTGAAGGCACTTGTGATGGTTCCTGCCCAACCATTAATACACTCTTAGAGTTTATCATGTGTTTTGGAAAAATGTAGTTTCTTATCCTAATTTGGTTAATGAGGACCACTAACACTGCTACTACACTACTACTACTGCGGCAAGTACTATATATGCTACTATTATTTCTGCTGTTCTTGCTATTAGTACTCCAACCTCTTGGCATTAGGTTTTGGTATTGGTAGCACTATGGCTATTAGCACTACAACTGCACTGGTACCTGGTGGGCATAGAAACACACCTGAGTAAACATGCAGGTACATGTTTATTCAGGAATATTTGCCTACACTGCGCTTTTGTGTTTCCATGACGTTCCATGGTGAAATTTTTTAAAATTTCCACGACATTTTTTTTCCTTGACAACAATGTTAAGCACACTTCAGATTCTGGTTTTATTAAACCTCGTTATTGTTTTAGGGAGGTGAGCATAACATGAACACAATGTAAAATAAATGCTATGCCTAGTGAATAACTACTTACTGACATTTTTTTAATAATTAAGGCTGAAAAAAATTCCATGATATTCCATAGCTTGTCCTAAGAATTTATTTAATTCCCTGACTTTACCTGGCTGGGATAAACAATTTAAAAAATCCATGACTTCTTTGAAATTCCATGACCAGTGGGAACTCTGCACATACGGTATATTTTGTATGTAATTTGTTTTACATGGTTTTAATGGAAAACAGTGAAAGTGAAATTCATGCATTCACGTGACATGGTGTGTTTTTCCAGCATCATCACCTGAACTGGGTTTGAGTGCCTGTGACCTCCTGCAGACGCCGCCCCAGCATGATGAGCTCGGTAGCGTAGCGCTCCTCGGTCTCTGCAGCCTGCTGCTGGTAATAAGCTCTGAGATGTTCCACCTCCTGTCTGTGCCGTTCCTCCAGCTGCTGCTGCTTCTCCTGCGCCTCGGCCTTCAGCCTCTGTAGGTCCCCGGGAAGAGAGCTGGACGGCGTGCCAGCCTGCTCCTCCGGATCTAGCCAAAACAGAGGTGAAATGTTAAACTCAATATGCTATTAAGTGGAATAAAATAAAAGAGTCTACAACCTTCCTTTTGGGGAAACAAGGTCACTGAAGTGGCAAAGAATATTAAAATATAGTAAGGAGTGAGCATATACAGAGTAGTGAAGGCGATACAACAAACAATAAAATAACATATTAAGGATAAAAAAAAATAATGACAGTGCCTTCTTTGAATGATTTACAAATTAGCAAATGCTTGCAGTTTACATATTGACAATTTACAGCATATACACATCATGATTTCTCTCTTTGTAGTTGCCCACAGATAAAATGTGCAATAGACACACCAGCATGTTCTCAAAATGCACATGTGTGCACCATGGCAGCCATCAATCAGGTTTAACAGTGACCACAACTATGTGGGGCAGCAGCAGAAGTACAGGGTCTGCCGCTGACTGGTACACAATATTAAATTAAACCTATCAAAGCCAGTTGTCATTTGATTTGAACTTTGCTGAGCGGGGAATCAAGAGTGCAAGTCCATATTTACCTTTGCATGTCGAGGGGCTTTGACTGACAACCTGCATACGTAGGTTAGAGATCTCCTTCTCACTGCTAGTCTTCAGGTCATCGTATGCCATCTGCATTGCCATTATCTAGGAAACCAATAATAATAAGTATGTATTTATCTGATTAAAATAATTCCTCTCTGAAACATGGACTGAGATCTGCAAAACTTCACCTTATTCCCATCAGCCCTCAGCAGAGCCTGAAGCTGCGACAGCCTATCATGTTCCTGCTCAATCCTCTCCTTCACCTGCTGAAGTTCCCTGCATAGCTCTACAGTAAGACAAAACAACAGCTTTTCCAGATTGGCTGACATTTTGACAATGCACTTTGTAATAGTAAAACGAATGGCATGTTGGCCCACCGTACTGGTTTCACTAAGAATCTGTGGAGTCACATGAGTTATTATCAGTAATATTTGTTGTATAATAGAGTTTTATTCCTTATAAAAAGATATTATGTATTCATTCACCTCTGGCCTCAGAGACAGAGGTGGAATCACTGGTTTCTTGTCTTTCCACTGAAGTGGCCAGTGAACCCTCCACAGCGACCTGACCAACACTCTCCAAGAACTCTTCACCAAAAATCCTCTTAAAAGACTGAAGGAGAAGTGAGAACAAACTTACAAGTGAAGGTTTGATAAAAACAAAAACAAAACAAAAAAAAAAACATGTACAGATCAGTTTATAAACCTTGTGGTAATGCAAATTAACAAAATCCAGTGACATCTACACAGCTTGAGACATTAAAACAATAATTATTTAGCTGAAATAATTACCAGTATTAGCCTGTTGCATTCCTCTGACACAGCTTGCACCACATTCTGGTATTTAAAGATCTTTGGCTCATCTGAGAAAAACAGGCAGAAGATTGCATAACAATTGTTGAACATAAATACTTCTAACAGCTTCTAACATCAAATATAGCCACGCACAGCCACACAAGCATGACGATATTGCTGGATACAAAATTATTCTTTTTTTTAATCAATTTACAATAGCAGCTTTATGAATGATGGACCAAAAGCAGCTCAGAGGGAACCACTGCCTTGCGACAAATGCAGATGCACACAAAGGCTAACATCCAACTCCATATTTACTCACCTCGGCTGCTGTGCTCTCTCAAGTGCTGCACCTCCAGCTCCAGAGAGTGTGTGCGGGTGTCCGTGTGCTCTTGGAGCAGCTCGATCTGGGCAGCATGGATCTGAGACAGACTGATGAGCTGTGCTTCAAGCTGGAGTCTGCACTCACCCTAACAACAGGAAGAAGTTATCATCCAATCAACATGGCTGGAATGGACCATTGGGCAAAAAGCCTTTTCATTTTTTCAGTTAATCTTTCCATGTGTGGAAAAGGTTGATTTTAAGTAATAGCAATAACACGTATAATAATAATATTTAGGTTAATTAACACAAACTGCATAATGCAACATAAAATCCATTTGCCTGCTCATGGGAGATTAATTATTTGATAACATTATTCCACCAATCCTATTTCTAAAACACAGCAAAGGCATAAGCCATCTGTGCTTTAGCAGAACATGAGAGGCCTGCTATTACCAGTTCTATAATGAAGCACCGAGGCAAAATGGGGCTTGTTTCTTTCTTACTCATCACATGCATTAGCATGAATTTGTTATGGCTACACAACTAGAAAATTGTGATTTTGCTACCTTTGATGCAAGACCTATTGAGTGCACTCTACATTTTAATTAGAGGCTGCATTCAAGCTGCTTTATTATGGTACAATTTCCCCATCTGTACCTGCATACTGCACTGCATGATCCATTCAAATCTGTTAGCACTCAGATGTGGCTGCTTAAAGCATGCAGATAAAAGACGAGCAATGCCTAACTAATAAATAAAAATGGTGTTTTCTGCCACTGCTACGTGGAAGAAACACTGAAATACAGCATGAATCATTTCTATTATGAAAATTACAGAAATGTATCAAGAAAATGATCATCTTTAGATTCCAGCCCTGCTAAAGACACAATTACAGCAACTTCTGCTCATGCAACAGTATTCAGTTCTAGGTTGGGGCTCCTACTGATTGACCTTTACACCCCAACGCATGATGTATCAAAGACTAAGACTCAGCAATGAAAAGCACAGGCAGGATGTGAGCTTGAGTGACATTTACATGGTCAGCAGTTTCTCCCTCATCCTTTGCGCCCAGCCGCACAACAGGCTCCATTTGTTGCTCCACGCCATGTCTTCTCACCTAATAAGCAAGCAGGAGATAAATACTGTGCTTACAATTGTATCAAATGTGATGCCAGTGAAAACACGGACAATTAAGATGCTGATGGAAAGAAATACATTCAGCACAGTTGATGGATCACTTCCTGAGAAGGAGCAGACAGTAACTTTGTATTAAGTGTAAGTGATGGTTGATAATGCATTTTGCAATCAACGTATTCTGAACCATAAATCTAATATGCCAATTCTATTTTCAACCCCATGGGGACCATGTTTATTAGGCCACTGTATCACTTTTATAAAGGGTTGGCCAGCAAATATGTCTGGCTACATACATCACCTCAATAAAACCTTGGCTTTATGTTGTCGTGCTGAGTGCACAAACGTGTGAAAGATTCATACAGAAGATTAAATATTCTCCTTTAAGGAAAATGTGTGTTATCCATGCCAAGCACTTGGAGAAGTCGTTTTCAAATGGCTGGGAGCTAGATATACATCTATTTTTAAAAATGCTTCAGCATATCTTTGACTGTTTGGCCGAGATTCAGTGATGATGCTAAAACGTGATACTGGTCCATGTCTAGTGTTCCGAGTCAGGAGGTGCAAAAACAACATGGAACACTGATGTGAAATGTCAGACAGACACTGTTCAGTATCTTTTGCCTTGTCCTATTGAGGCACAGCCTTGAGCATAGAGATGGTAGATACAAAGGGGTGACTGGAGAAAAATGGTTTCTCACCTCACACCCCTTACTCCCTGCAGGATGGAAAGAAACTACATTGTACACATTTCTATGTGATGATAATGCTTCACAGCTGTAAAAAGATGGGTGATTTTTTTTTACCCCCTTTTCAAAACCAACATTGTATTCACTATGAAGACTTGCAGCATCAAACAAAAGCAGATTATAAATATTGTACAGTGATGTGAAACAGTGTCCTTTTAATGGTGAAGAAACTGACTGTATGTATATTCACATATAGTGTTGATACTTCACAATTATGTGCAGGCTGTACTGAACATGATTTTTTCTCTTTTACAGTAATGCTCCCACTCAATCCCCACTTCACATCAATGGGTGCTCTGCATAAACAGAAAAAACATATGTATATCTCATGACCCAACAGGCTGACTGTGCTACTCAATGCTACTTTTGAGAGCAGACCTGCAGACACTAAGGCAATTTGCAATCAAGACCATTAGCCACTAGAGAAAAAACATTCCAGTGCTAAAATGTCTCAGTCATATTCAGTCCAAAGATAAAGCCTTATCTAGGCTACGAATGTGATCTACAGATTTGTATAAAGACCAAATGTTGATTAATAACTAATAACAATGCTGCAAATCACAGCATTGATAGTAAATGTGATAAATTTCAGGGTGCAGTTTTAACTACCCTCACTAATCATGTACACCCCTCCTAGCACTGTTGGGTTCTTGAAAAGCCTCTTAACAGCTCAGTCAAAAATGTAATTTAATCAGACTTACGACTGACAGAGAAAAGGCAGTGGGCCATTTTAGCTGAGAGTGCTGCAGTAGATGTTTTTGAGTGCCTACCCATTTGTTAATGTAGTCTCTGCCTCCGTCTCCTTGGTACCCGTCAGTGGAGTCCTCCTCACTGGCCCTCTGTTCTGAACACGATGTAACCTGGCTCTCCATCTGAGGCTGCACCTCCTGCTCTGCGACACTTGTAGATTTCTCTTCTTCCACCACCGTCTCCTCCTCCTCCTCCTCCCTTTGTCTTACTTCTCTGCTGTCTGCTGCCAGTTTGCGCTCTTGTTTCGACCTCTGCCGCCTCTTGCGCCTGCTTGACCCTGAGGCTGTGGGTTTCTGCGGGGAGAATCGTCCTTCAACAGGTCCCTCCCCTGAGGACTGGACCGCTGCTGGAGATGGAGTCTGCGAAAGCCTGTGGACCTCCATGGCATGCCGAATGCTGTCTCTCTCAGTTTCAGCTGCCTGTAACAGGGACTGGAGAGTCTCTATCTCCCCTTGCAGAGATTGAATCTGAAAGTGATGATCCTCTACAGAACAAACTGAGGCAACAGTCTGCTCTCCTTGCTGGAGCTCAGCCTTGCTCTGCGAGTCTTGCCCTCTAAGCTGCTCTCTCTTCACGTCTCGCTCTCTTACCAGTTCTTTTCTCAAGCTTTCATTTTGGGCAATGACCTCCTTGTTTTCTTGTCTCACTTGCATCAGCTCTCCCTCCAGTTTTCCCAATCTGTTCTCTGTAAACGTCAGCTGCTCTGTAACTTCAGAAAGCCTCCCAGCTAAGCTTTCTTTCTCACTCAAAGCAACATTGAGCTTCTCCATTAATTCAGTAGTATCTTTTTCTATCACAGTTTTACCGTCTGTGTGTGTGTCCTCCATTTTGATATCTATGCTGCTCTCCTCCAACTCCCGAATCTGTGACTGGAGGCTTGCAATTTTTGCCTCAAACACAAGAGTCTCCTTGAGTGACCTCTCTTCTAACTGAGCCTTTGCTTCAATAAGGCATGTGTACTCCTCTTTAAGCTCCTGATAGTTCACCTCAAAGTTCTTTTCAGCAAAAGAGAAAGTAGTCCTCTGCTTTTCGACTTTCTCATTCAGCTCAACAACTTGTTGCTCTATTTGATTTTTCTCTGCCGTGAGGGACTCAATTTTATTACTGTATGACTCTAACTGCCCTTTCAAAGCATTGCTGGAATCCATCAACATCTCCTTTTCCGCTTCCTGCTCCTTCCATTTGCTCTCCCAACACACTTCTTTCTCTTTTCCTTCGTCTTCTAGCACCTTGATCTTCATCAGTAAAGTCTGAATTTCCTTCTCCATTCTAACTCGTTCATCACCTCCTTTTCTCAGCTCCTCTACTTCCATCTGAAGCTCTTGGAGCTGCTGGACGAGCTCATCTGCTTTGGAGCTTTCCAAAGCTTGCTTCAGATCTTCTTTCAGTGCAAGTATTTGGTGTAAAAGCTCATCCCGCTCTGTGGCAAAACTTTCCTTCTCTCTCTGTGACAAAGACAGTTCTTCCTCATAACCAATACGCAGCTCTTCTAAGGCTCTCTCGTGTTTGTTAGAGGCTTCATTGAGGAGGTTTTCTGTGTTGAGGAAGCTCTCCCTCTGCAGGTCTTCCCTGAGATGGGTGAGTTCTTCCTCATGGCTAAAGAGAAGCTGCGTCCTCAGTCTTTCCAGCTCAGCTTCTTGTGACTCAGCCATGCGGTCCAGCACAGCATCCTTCTCCCGTTCAAGCATATCCAATTTGATCTTGTAGTTTGTTATCTCTGACTCGTGTTTGGCCTCTGCCTCTTGTGCAGCTTCCTCAGCAGCAGCCAGCTCACCCTTCAGATTGTCAATAGTGTCCTGAAGGTGCTGCAGTTCACCTTGTTGGCTTTCCTGAGAGATGAGACTGCGGGAGGCCTGCTCCACTTTATCTTCAGCAGAATGGAGCTCTTGGAGAAGGTTCTCAACCTTGGCCTGCAGGCTGAGTTTCTCTTGAACAACTTGGCTCAGCTCATGTTTGGCTTTACTGTGCATTGTTTGGGACTCCTCTAGTGTCTCCTGAAGCTCTCTAATCTTGATGTTGAATGCCTCCACTTCAACAGTGCTAACAGTGGTAGTCTGAGATGGCTGTTGGGCTTTTAGCAGGTCAATTTCAGCACCATATTGCTGGATCAATCGCTCCACTTCTGCTTTATGTTGTAAAATAATCTCCTGTTTCATCTGGACAATTTGCTGGCCATACATCTCATCTAGCTCTGCCCTGAGAATATCAAGCTTCCGGACAGATTCCTCTTCCATTCGTTGGAGAGTGTCACTCTCTGACAGGCTGCCCTGGTGACAACGTTTTTGCAGGTCTTCTACAGTGCCCATGAGCTGCATGATTTCCTTAGATGACATTCGCTCCTTCTGTTTGGACGCTGCAAGTTCACCCTTGCAGTTTTCCAACTCTTTTCGCTCTTTCTCAAAATCCAACCTACAACTCTCCAATTCACATTTGCAGTTTTCTAACTCACACTTGCTGCTTTCCAACTCATCCAGGCATTTTTCAAGTTCCAGTACCTTTGAAGCCATTTGCTGGTGGAGGTCATTCAGGCGTTTCTCAGAGGACTCCAGCTCATCCTCAAGCTGGGTAAGAGAGCATTCACGTTCTGAAATTACTCTCTCTTGCTCTGCAATGATGAGGTCTTTATCATCTGCCTTTTCTATAACGATTTCTTCTGCAGTCCTACCCACCTGGATAAGTTCCTCCCTAAGCATGCTCAATGACCGCTCATGTTCTGTAATTACCGCAGTTTGCTCCATAATGAGCAGATTTTTCTCTTTTAGTGTTTGTGCAAATGATTCCTCTGCTGCTCTGCCTTTCCGTGTAAGCTCCGCTCTTAATTCTGTCAGGGACTGTTCATGACCTGAAATAATTCGTTCATGTTCAGCGATCAGCAGGTCTTTTTCATTTATCCTTTGTGCAAATGATTCTTCTGATCTTCTCCCTGACTAAAAAGAGAAGGATACCTTAGAAATACAGGAACAGCGCTGACAAAATTGAGAATATTTTAATAATCAAATTCAGATGGACAGATACGTAAAAGACTCAAATAACAATCTAGCAAACCTACACCAGGAAACCACTCACCATTTCCATCTCACTGAGCTTGTGCTGGAGCTGGCTGATCTGCAGAAGTTGCTCACTGCTCCTTTCCTGGTACTTTTTGAGCTCAATGCTAATTTCCTCCTGCTGCTGTTGGTACTGGACAAGCTGCTGCCTCGCCTGCAGAAGATCTGCTGCTGTGCTGCTGTGGCTGGTGTTTCTCAGCGTCTCCCCTGCCTGCAGCTGTTATTGTCAATCATTACAGCAAAAGTCAAATTTTGGAAAAATAATGTGCTATTTTTAACACGAGAGGGTTCGCCCACACAGAATAATAAATGATTTGGTATATGACTGGCTATGGCAAAATAAAATAATATAGATGAGATTAAATGGCATAGAAGTCTAGATTGGAGAAAATTTAAGATCCCCCACCTGCTGAAACTGAATATGTAGTTTCTGGCTTTGTTCTGTCATCTCCAAGAATTCTCTCATGATCTCATCTTTCTCTTCGCGAGCCTGCTGGAGATTAGCAGTCAGCTGGGTGATGATGCCGTCTCGTTGCTTCAGAGCAGCCTCAAAGTCCTGCAGCTATAGGAGCATAATGTAGTTAAGTAAACTTAACTATACACAGTCAGTGCATTAATACTGAGATAATGCAGAGGGGAGGAAGAGAGAGCAATTATCCTGAGGGAAAGACATCTTGAAAACCACAGTGGAAAGAAGGCTTTATTGGAAAACTTGATCAAAGGTTTTATAAAACAGCAAAGAAAGGAATAATTACTAAAGGGCTATGGATAACAGATAATGATGAGAAAGAAATAGGATTTTTCAGATCCCATCTTTACTCAGAATAAAGGTCCATTCTGATCCAATATTTACAAAGGACATAAATATTTACAAACAAATAAAATTACATTAACAACTGATACTTCGGTGGGCAACCACAGTACAGCAGGTGTAGCTATAATTAGATTCCAGACTGGGATTTAAATTTATGGTAATCATCAACTCAAGTCTAGCTGAATCATAAACAGAGATTCTGAGCTGCAGGCTTATTTGCAAGGTATATGCAATATTATCTTCTCAAAGAACTGCATTTCACACGTAATGCCTATATTTTTGTTTTTGCTATTTAATATGTGTACAACATTTTGGTTATATGGTCAATTTTGGTTATTCTCTACAAATTTATTTAATTTAAGCAATGCCCACTGTGTATCTTACTTAATGCTGGCAAGTACACAGGCTTCATATGTAGAAGGGAAAGAAAGACTAAAATTTCAGTAACTATAAATAGTATGATCGTTACCTGTTGTACTCCTTCTGTGCCAAAGGCAGCCCTGATTTCTTCAAGCTCTCGGCTTAGCTCCTCCACTGCCTGGGTCTTGGCAGCCAGGGCATCTTCCATGTCCTGCATTGTGCCTCCCTTTGTCACCTGCTGCAGAGGCTCCACCTCCTCCTGAGTTGGAAAAAAGTGGAGCTAGCACAGCATTTAACATGCATTTGGAAAGGCATGAAAGATTAGGTTTCAAGCACGAGATTAGCACATTAGCCACCATCTAAGAGTGACAGCAGTTAGCTAAAGCAGCCAGAACTGTAAATGGGTAGCAAAGATATACTTGTTTTCAGTGTGGATATTGATTTTTGAGGTGTCAAGGTCTTGGCTGGATTTTAAAGCTAGAGGCCTGTTATGGCCAAAACCAACTTTCCAGATCGCCACAGATAATCAATCAAAATGCACTACGGCAGCCAACAACCAGATGCTGTTTTGGAAGTCTGCCAGCTGGTTTCTCTAGGTGGGAGTCAATAAGGACCTGGAATTTAATTCAATACGTACCAAGACGCAAGATTTTTCATACTGCAAAAGCCAGTAGTTTGGTGTTTAAGTTTTACCATCTCCTTTAAAGTGACCCATCATCAGTTAACAACTTAAGCTGTTTTTTTGCTGAAACCTGCTCACAGTTGACCTGAAAAATGTTTCATTTCACATTCTAAGGAATTGGAAAACCTATCAAAATTATTTTATGCATGACTGTTTTTATGTTAGTTGATACTGATATTGATATACTGTATCAATACTAACAGCAGTATTATACACTCAGTGGCCACTTTATCATGTCCACCTGCACAGTCTAATGCAGTTCAAAGCAACAGCTCTGCCATTAATTCCACCTTTTAATAAAGTTTATCATGTTCAATTTGTGTTGACATTGTGGACAATATGTAAATTTAATTCTGTGTTTATTATTGAGGCTGTAGTTTGCAGAGGTCTTGTGCTGGACTACATTATATTTAGAGGCGTTTCTATTTTTTTGTCCTCCCTATTTTCATACATAAGGGGGGACAGAATATTAGAAATACCTCTCAATAAAATGCAGTCCAGTACAGCAGCACCACTAATTATGAGCTCAATGCCAAACACAGAACTGAATGAATACCTCTATTAGTGTAACAAAAAGAAAACCTGAGCATTACAGGCATCAGAAAAGTAAACTTTATGGCAGAACATTTATATTGGATTGCATTAGATTGTCCATGTGTGCCTAATAAAGTGCCACTGAGTGTATATTCTACAATCATTACTTAACTTGTTAACTAATATTTAATTAGATCAGTATAGGCTTGGTTCATGCACCAGTTATCTTCTTTTGTATCTCTATTATTAAATTAGCAGGTCACTTAAAACACAGTCCCTTTTATTCAGTCTTTTCCAGATGTATTTATCAGCACCTGTCTGGTTTCTATCCATCCGGTTCGAGTATTACCTCACTACTGATGCCATAGAAAACAGCTCATTGTGTAACACCCCATGTCCTCTCTCTATCCTCCAGGCTCTTCACTGTCCTCTATCTTCTTTTCTCTCACTCCCCTTTCATCACTTGGTTCTCCTTCAGCTTTTAGAGTAATTTACACCTCTGAAATGTCACAAAGCCCTGTTCACTCCTAATGTCCTGCACCATTTGTGCTTTAAAGACGGTAATTTAAAAATACCCACACTTTTTTTTTTGCGTTTCCTAAAGTCCAGCTTTCAAATTATACCTAATATGTAGGCACATAGTGAATTACCAAGAAGACGCACAGCATAATAGAGGCTTGGTTAGTGGGTTACAGGAAATCTCAGTGAGGACAACATGAAAAGCAAACAGACAGTAAAGTGCAGCTGTCAGTGGGTTTGCTAGCAGAACCAAAAGCAAAGAATTACTTCGAGCAAATTACTGTACCCAGATAAAATCCTTGGAGGACTTCATTAGGTTCACTTTCATCTCATGGCACCCATTTACCTGTTAATTCACAATATTGTCAGTGACTGCTATAGGTTGAGAATTCAGAGAAATGGAAAAGCCCACGTATTTTCAGAAAATATTTGATTACAAAATGATTAAGGTTTTATTGTGAAAATATTTCACAATCCTGATTTTGCTGGGAACAAAAGTATGCGCTATGATTTTCTTTAAATTATTATCTTACACTTGGCATTTGTTGCGTGTGTATGGTAGCCAGCAGGGACAAAGTTTGAAAACAGGAAAATACCATGATATATCAATTGTAGAAAACAAAGATATTGATATTGTAGAAATAAACCCATTAAAACATTACGAGTCTCTGGTCAGTGTGGCAGGTGATCATTATTGATTTATCATCCATTAATGAAAAAGTTTAACTATATAACTTTGGGCAATGTACTGCAAACACTATCACCCTTCATGGAATGAATTCTAATAGATAAGTTAATATGTGATGAAAGGCAAATTACTTCTGAAATGGGTACATAAAAATTAGACAGACATTTTACAAGAGGAGTTTTTTAAGTTATCATAAGCACAGATTGTGCATTTTGAATGAGTTTCTTTGTGATCTTCTGCCAGCGTTTCACCAAATGATCTCCAAGAAGTCATTATGCCATTGTTATATTTAAGAGACTGTCTTATATTTAAGGGACCGTGAAACTGTCCCATTGCTGACTCCAGAGTTGTTATGACTCTATAAAGTACAAAGTAGTTAGCCTTAAATGTGACTAGGCATCTGTATTCACATTAAATAAACCAAGAAAACAATCTTTTCTTGTGCAACAATATGCAAGTAGCAATTCACAACAGAAATTTTCAAGAGGTGCACTTAGCCTACACAGAGAGGCTCTACACACACCCACAACTTCATCTGCAGCTTGAGGCAGAGAAACTGTATTGTGCAGGTCACACAAGTATACACTGGGCATTATGAGAAACCCTTCGAGCACAGTTAGCATAAAATGAAGGAAAAGAAAACTGACACAAAGCTCATCTCACCTCAGAAGAATAATCTTCAGCGGTGGTGGAAACCTCACTCTCGGGCTGCAACAGAAAAGAGTAAAGACATTTCATCAACCTCGCATGGAAAAATCCTGAGGGAAAACATAAGTCATGGTCAATCTAAGTTGCCTACAGAAAACAAGTGAGCTGCATCACAACATAAAAACAACAACAGAGAATGAGAACAGATCAAGGGCTATGGCAGCAGTATAGCATTAGCTGCAAGTGAATAATGACTGTACTCCATACTATCCAAGCTTCAGTCATGTAAAACAGTCCGAAATGCAGCTGCAATGTAAATGTGAGGTCTGTTTTCTCAAAAACAAAAGGTAAAGATAATGTAGGATTGGGAAGGGATATCTTAGCATAACAAAGATTTGCCAACACAATTCCAGTAGCTTTTTGCAGCAAATATTTAGACATATTTGGAGAACAGACCAAGTCAGCAAAGCAAAAGTATCCTGGTCAATTCCACGATATAATTTATCTATATTTTGATCAATTATAATGATGAGGAACAAGTTCTGCTCTTTCCAAAAGAAGGGACCCTATTCTAAATCCTGGGTTTAACCTACTTTTGCCAGCCCAGCTCCTATCTCATTCACACAGAATAATGACAGCCATTACTGCAGTCTATTTTAAGAATCATTTCTGGATCAGAGGTTGAAACTGTATCAACCCAGAAAGGCAAAGTAATGTCAGATTTTACAGAGACAGACTATTCCTGCAACTTCTCAAAATGTTGTTAATAACAGAGTGTGCAAGTCGGGTTAGTGGCCGACTCAGACAAAGAGAGGTATGTGAAACAAAGATGATATGCAAACATTTTCTTATCACCTCATGTTGGGTGTTTGAGGCTAATTTGATTTGCAAATGTGTGTGTGTGGTTTCAAGTCTAAGACATGTCAATGAGCCACAACACATCACATCTGTGTTCACGAGCATAACCGCGGCTCTTTCAGATGCCAGTGAAAAGACTTGAGGAGGGAAAACTTTGAAGCTGTTGTGTTTCCACAGCAACCCGGTCCTGCTCAGGGAAAGCTGCATCACTACAGCATCTCTGAGGACAATCAAACCCCTGACCAATTAGTCTTAGCTGAGAACATACGCTGCTGTGAGATAAATGGCACATTAAAAAGTTTACACGGAAAAAATACACTGAACTCCAAGAGGTTAAATAATTTATCTATATGAATTATTTACAGACGACGTGGTGAGAGACTCAGTCTTTTAAAATTCAAATGGTTCATTTCCTGGTGATACATAACAACTACGGTCTAGAAAACAGCAGCGCTGCAAAAAACGTCCCAGAGCCTTTAGAGACAGAAAGAGAGCGTGTGTCCATCCCAAGGCTAAAAACTAACCATGTATAAAAACACCCATCTATTCAATCAACCTTCAGGCCATTGACGAGAGTTGCAAGGAATCGGTCACACAGACCGAGGCAGCTCAACCTGTTTAAAGGCACTTGTCTGTTTCCATGGCAACCAGAAATTTTGTAATGTGTATCAGGTCAAATGTACAGTGGGTTCAGGGGAAGGCAGTGCAGTGGGGATAAAATGAAAGTACTGAGAGGGATGGAAAGTGATAAAAATGAGTGTCAGCGGCAGAATATTTTTTAATCACAATTATTTCAAAGGATGATTTCCTGCCAGCAAGCAGATAATGCTGTTTCAGTGAGTTCTTTCATTCAGTAATTTAATTTTCAAGCTATCTTAATCCTTTTGTGGCAGGTTTGTATATCATAGGTAAAAACACATTTTCTAACAAGAGTTTGCCAATTTTTAAAAAATACAATACCCGACATGAAGCTGAAATTAATTGAATGTGGATTTTTATCTTAAATACAGTGCAACAATAACAGACTTTCAGACTGAATGCATGAACATTTAATTGTCTGTAAATGATGCAGTGTGTGACGGAAGAACTGGGTTGCTAAAAGTGCAGCCAAAGCCCCTGGGACCTTCAAAAACTTTCAAAAGTCTCTGCAAAATGGAAACAGCCTCCACAGCAGCACTACACCTATTAGTGAAGGCAAAGACATGCCACATACTGTAAATAAATGAATGATTTTTAGACTTGCACTGTTTTTATGATTTTTTCTTTAGGCCACAAAAACTGACGAATCATAAAACATTTCAAATAACACAAGTCATTACTTTTCCAGATTTTTCCAAAATTTTATCTGGGCATCCAACTAAGGCTGGGCTGATTTTCTTAAGATGTTGCAAAAACCATGAACTTACTGTATAAATATAAATAATGCCATTCCTTAATTTTGCAACACAATCCCTCTAAAACATACAACAATCCTCCCTGCTAAAGACTTCATATTTCCTCTGAAATTTATTGTGTTCTTTACCCAGCTCCATGATTAATACTATAGATTAATATCAATACTCATTCACATTTCCCCGAAAAGAAGAGTGACTTGAGATATAGTCACGCTTGTTGGTAAAAACCTGATTTGGACTGAACTCAGTGAAGACAAAGACAACATAAATTAACTGATATGTCTTTTTGGAAACTGCCCCCTTCCCCTGATGACAACTGGAACAATCAGCAAGTTCAAAGATCGCCACAACTACTTGCAACAACGATTTCAAGTCAGCCTTGTATTTCCATGCATTCCTGCAGCACGGCTCTGTCCTCCCTGTGGTCTTGGTTGTCATGACAGCTAACGAGGACTTGTAAGGCACAAGGACACAGCAGCAGCAAAACTCAGAGGAGGAGATCAATTAAGGCCCACTTTCACACAGAAGGTCTCAAAATATTACTACATTAATACTGATCTAGGTAAGGTTAAAAAAAAAAGAAAGAAAAACATTTAGCGACAGAGTGGACATGAAGCTCTGCAACTTAACAAGCTCTACAGTCTGTCTGAGTACGGGAGGATTAGAGAGGCTGTGAGTTTATCAAACACTGGCGGCTGAAGCACCACGGGGAAAGAAACACTTGTTTTGGTGTGCTGCTTTCAGAAAAGACAAATAGGTACAAAATATCATTAATTATGAACGAACGGCTAGAAATACTAATGGATTTATCAGAATCTTAGCAGAGAAATGTCAATCTAATGTGACTTCTTACTGTCAGTAAAACATAGATGCAGAGAGATTCGCTGATTGCCTGGCAGGAGGCCAGCGTCTCTCAGTCAAAACATTGTTGCAGAGCTGAGACTGCAAAGGCACTCAAAGCAATTAGTCAGCTCTAACAAAACAGCATGAGGGAACATTATTTATCAACATTATAAACTAATCTATGGAGGAATATTCAGTTCTCATTTATTACAATACATAAATAGATACAGGCATACACAGAGTGGAGTGCCATTGTAATTAAACATGCAGGATGTGTATGTTATATAAAATCAATATCTCCATGCATAAATAAACAGACAAATATTGTATACACATTTTTCTGGTAATTAACCATCTCAGTGTCAAACCTGACTTTTGATTGGTTGAACATGAATCGATTGCTCATGCTCTCTTCAGCATAGCAACACCATCAAATACTTTCTGAAAGGTGAACACTGAGATCTTGCGTGACATTATGGGTTGGCAGGCAAAACAGAAGAAAATGATCATTCTTTAGATTTCTTAGAGCAGCTTCTGCAGATTCTCTAACTTCGACAATAACACCTGGGCCGTCTCTGACGAAGACAGATGTATTTTTTCAAATCTGGAGGAACTTCTACAATCATTAGTAGCAGGGGAAAACTTGCAAAACAGCCTCTTGCACCAAGCTAGTTGCTTTTCAAAATAATTCAGGGGAGGTTTTAGAGGCCATTAGTTTAGAGCCGGCATATTCGATTACAATTTGAGGGGGTCCAGTTACTCCAAGTTCCTCCCCAGCAAAGGTCCAAGCCATCATATCGAATTTTGCTTATGCTTTGTAGGCCTATATGTGTATAGGTGTGTGTGTGTGTGTGTGTGTGTGTGTGTGTGTGTATGTGTAAATAAACAATGTAATAAAGTAAGATTAAAAAATAATTACCTTTCCCAGACTCATTTTAGACCCATTGTTTAAGAAAAAATAAATAAGCAGGCCTACTCACAAATAATAGAAGCAAAATGAATTTCCCTTAAAAATAGAAATGAAAATAAAATGTTGGTCACTTCAGTCCTCATCTGAAAAAGACTGGCTCTTTATTCTGAGCGTTTAGCAGTAATCTACCAATGACATTAAGTGTCTGAAGTAACAAAACTCAGGGAACAAAACACAGGATGAAAAACAAAGTGATTATACCAATTTATCTTTAACTCAACACATCTTAAGCATTTTTCTTACATTTGCTTCTTTCCCTCTCTGAACACAAGCACTTCCTGCTGGACTATCACTTTGATTGGCCGAGATGGTTGAGTGATTTAAATAATGCACAGGATTGGACAAGACACGTATGGTATGGTGGCCACAACAAGCCACAACACCACAAAAAGTTTGAGAACTGTCTCGGGGTCCTTGCGAGGTGACTGGTGACTGGTTTAGAGCTAATTAGTCACTTATATAGCAGTAGTGTTTGATCCTGCTGTCTTATTTTATCTATCTTATCTATCATTGGCCATCTAGTGCATAAAAATCAATTTAATGATGAAGCTGACAGATATTTTTATCTCGCTATATGCTCGACCCTTTGAAACACTGAAATGAACAAATGCAAACATATGTAAATAACTTGTTACTTATGAAATAAAGAATTTATTGGATGATGTATTTGTTTATTCTGATGTTTGACATTTTAATTGTTCAATCAACCATAATCTGCATTCAACATGACTTTCTATACTACTTTAATGAGAACTCGGACCAAAAAAATGATCTTGTCACAACGACATTACCCACTATTTACTGACATGTTGTCCAAGTATGCAGCTCTCTTCTTTCACATTTATTTTCACAAATCATTTTATAATCTTACATCATGTATTTAAATGTTTCAGTGCAAGAGATGCTTAATCTGTCCAATCAGTCCAGTAACCACAAACTATTGTCCAAGTTTCTGCTGTTCAGTAACAGTAATGGGTTAAGACTGGCACACAGTAATACTTAAAAGATCTTTATTCTATTTAAACTAATAAATTGTTATGAGAAAGTTAGAACCTCCTACCTCTATGGTGTAGGTCTGGTCATGCTTGACTGTCTCTCCGCTCCGCAGGGTCTTGGCGAAGGTGACCTCTGTGGTGGGTGGGTCTTGATTTCCCTCCTCTAATCCAACTCTTCCTCCGCCTGAGACATCCTCTCCCTCCACAGAACGATCCTGCTCGACCTCCACCCTTTCCTCCGAGTCCTCCCCTTGCTTCTTTTTCTTCTTCTTCTTCTGTTTCTTCTGGGAGTCTGCGTGGGCTTTCCTCTGACGGTACTCAGCCAACTGGGGCAAAAGAAGGAAGAGGGGAAAACAGAGGCAGGGTTAGAGACAAGATTACACTATCCGGCTCAAAAGGTGGCCCTTGTAAATTAAATTAAAAGCATTAGCAAAAACTTTAGATGCCATCCTTAAAAGACTTTTAACAAAGACGCCACTCTGTATTTCCGGTGCTAGCATTAGCTCTGATCTTGGTTCATCAGGCTACATTATTCAGCCTTTACAGCAAGAGCCGTCTGCTTTAATTCATAAATCCATTAGTATGGCTAACACAGAGATAAAATTTAATAATAAATAAAAAAAAAACCATTAACCCACTCTAAATCTACACAGTTTGCTGAAACTCAAGCGAAGCATTGCGTGCCCCCATTAGGTGCCGTCCTTACTCCAAGTGAATCCTCCCCTCCCGTGTCCATATGACCCAACACATATGCCTCTTGCTTCTTGCTGTGCCAGGTCCTAATCTTATCAACAGCTCCCAGCTAAATGGATTACATTTTTAAACTATGTGAACTATGTCTGCTTAAAAAAAAAAAAAAAAAAAAAAAAAAAAATGACAGGTTTTGTGGGTATTATGTAGTTTCCTCTTCCAAACTTTGATGCTGATTCACTTAGCATGAAAAAAAATAACAAACACAAATGCTGTAATCGTTTAATATTGTGAAAGTATTGATATGAGGCGGATAGCAGAATACTCCTCAAAATACTTTCTAGGGTTTCTAGGGTTGTTGTGCAAACTGAGGTTTTACATTTGGGATTAGAGTTCACTTAAGTCTTCCCTAATCTTCACCATGGCTCCATTCTGACAGGGCTGTCACTTAAATTAATTCTCCCTCTTAAAGAAAGAGGTGCTGGAAAATCCCATCTTAATCAGTCTGTTATATGATCTGATTCTCTATTTTCTAAACCATAACCAAGAACTTTAAGATATTTTATTAAGTTTTGTTACTCTGTTGTGACTTAAAGGTTTTTGTTTTCATAGAAAACTTCCAATCTTACGGATCACACTTTGATTCTTGAAGTGCAGTCTAACGGCCAGTAAAAGCACAACTACAGGTCTAATGTTTGACTACCTGTTCGTTATCTCTCACCCTCCCATACTTACTTGCTCTCACCCTCTCTCTCTCTCTCTCTCTCTCACACACACACACAATTATTTTTTTTCCACTTCACAAAAAAGCAGCACAAGTGTTTTACATGTAATTGTCACCAGGGAAATTATGGCATTAATTACAAAGCAGTATCTCTGATATCCATTATGCATGAGCAAGCAGTGACAGCAGATAGACGGCAGAGTGAACTGAGCAGGGCAAACAGCATGGGCTACAGGTGGTACACCACAGGTGTTGCATGGATTGTGACACATAACCTGTTGCCAAGGATACCACGCTAAAGCCTGCTTACCTGTCTGGATGGTGCCCATCCACCCCGTGACATGAACATGCATTACCCAGCATGTGAGGCATAGACACTGGTCATACGTAGTTGGAAATAATTCTTGTACTTTAGCTTCAAGTGCTATATAGCTCAGGTAGTTCAGGCATCAAAAAAACTTCTTATTATAGTAAACTACACTGGCTTGAGTTGAATTGACGAAATCAATATTTTCCTATGACTGGCTATGCTTTTAACACACACTGTATGCAATGTGGTAAATTCTACTTATACAGAAGCTAATTCTGCAAATAATATTTATATTGGTTTGTTGTCACTGGGTATAAGACTAGAGGCCTAAATAATAGTGCTGAGAGTGGGTGTTGTGGCCAAGTCCCCCGCCTCTGCAACCAAATGCACCCCTGCTCCCAAAGGACCTTTTTTCTGTGTCTTAGCACCTCCACACATCCAACAGTGCATCCGCCAATCTAGCAGAAATGAATCCCAATCTCAAAACATACACAAGGAGCTTGGCAGGATGGACAATCTGGCAAAAACAGGCAGAAAAGCTCATATGAAACGATATCAAGGCTATCCTTTACTGCAGCTCAAATAGAAAGACACAAATTTGGTAGTTTACCTCAGAAAATGAACTGAACCTGCCAGCAAGAATAACCTTGGATGAGTTTTTGGAGATGAAAATTCAAAATAAACTAGTCTTTTGCTAAAGTGGACATCATAATACGCTGTCCTGTTTGGCTGGGGAGAGGAGTGCCCTATCTGGCCGGGTGCTGTAGGATGGAGGCCTGGTGCTGTATCACCATCTGTGAGAAGGGAGACTACGTAGGTGCATCACCATCTGCTGTCTGAAAAAATTTACACATGCATATTTTTACACAGGCTTATTTTATCTGTGGCTAATAATAAGTGGCTAAGAACAACAACAACAAAAACAGTTTCCCATGCTCTGATTATATCTGAATTGTCTTCCCAGGTAAATAAACAAAAATTCCAAGTAAACTTGTTTTAATTATTATTTTTTTTATATGCTGAAATATTCTAAGATGTACTAAGAAATACTACAATTCAAAGCAGCATTTCTGAAAGGGGCAAAACAGATTTTTTTTCCCAATTATATGGACAAGTGTTGGCTTGCATTTTTTTCCCAAATGTGTAAATGAATGAAAAGTTCAAGTGAATGAAAAATGTTTCAATTGGCATATGACATCACATGAACATTGCATCACACATGCAACACTCATTCACTGACGTTGATGTTTTGGTTTTTACTAAAACCCATCCCAGAAAACTGTCATCACAAAGTGTCAGTGCCAACAAATACAAAAATACAAAAAAAAAAAAAAAAGGCTGCATGGTATGTGGGGCAAAACTATCCCATCGTGCTTTTGCATTTAAAAAGGCGCTGGAGAAGTGCTGAGAGCTGCAGTGAGAAGGAATGAGGCCTAGAGGGAAAAGTCATGTTTTCCATGTCATGTGTTCATGACTATGTCAGAAACATTGTTCTGGCAACACCCAGCTGCTTGAGGGACTCAAGCCTGAGCACATGCACTGCAGCTGGCAAGTACTGATGGGTAATCTGACAGCAAAATAAAAGCAACTGAGAGTTCCTCTGCCCGTCTAATTCACTACCAGGTTGAAATCCATCTATAAGAAGCTTGAGAGATTCTCAGAGCAAAGGTGGACCATCACAGCCATGACTTCAGACGGTGTGCACAAAGGATGAATGCTGCCATGTGGTGGAGGAGCTGGTTCTTGAACTGATGTCTCCTCAAACATCTAAAACTGCACTGTGTGGTGAGGCAGGAGACTTTATCATCACTGGTTTATCATGAGACAACATTTCTCAACAAGACCTATCAGCCTCAGGCAAACATGGTAACAAGGTTTCAAAACTCTCTGTGTCCATTTCACTGAGGCATTGAATGGCCCCTGAAAATAAAGACAAGTAATTCCTCTCTTGTTTCAACAATTTTTTTTATGTTTCTTTGAAGTAAACTCCATATTGTACTTGTATTTTCCCAAACAGTTTACTGTGACTACCACTCAGTTTCACTGTTAGTCACTTTACATCTAATTTAACATTACAGCTGAATGCTACAATAGGGTGTCGCTGTCTTGACTAAAGATTTTTTTGGGGGGGATTCTTTTCATTAACATGTTATTTGTCCTGCTAGAAGAATGATGGCCTTTGCCCTGCTAATCACCAGCCTGACTAGATGCATACCATGAGGATGGTCAACAGTCTGGCCTACGTCATTTGTTATGTCATTCCCTTCTATCTCTCTTTCAATTTTGTTATTATGAGCTTTCTAAGAATGAGCAACAAATGGGTATTCAATATCAACAACACTATCTTGATTCCCTGCCAAAAAAGAAAAAAAAATGGGGGTCATATCCTGTAGTGTGTTCAGATCACATTCCCATGCTTATTATTTTGAGCCCATCGGCTCAAATGGCCCTGTCTGCCCAAACAAAATGAACTAAAGGAATAAACACACCACAGCTCAGATAAATTGCTCCAAACATGCCTTATCACAACAAAATGACAGTTTGTCCTTTATTATAACTCTACATATAGCTCTACCCAGAAAAATTACCTAGCAGGAGCAAACTTCAAACGCAGAAGCTGTGATGGATGTTCGAAGCAAACCAGCTCCTCACTGAAAACCTGCACTGTCATACTTATGTGAGAGCACGATTGACTCACACAGCATTGTGCACGCTACCTATAGAGTGATTATCTGTTACTCACTGTGCCACTGATTATCCCCCGCTATAATAATGTGATAAGCTATGAAGCAGACATATTTAGGCTACTGAGAGGTCATCTATAGACAGAGGTCTACGCTGAGAAACTCACTGTGAGTCTACTGATGTAGCTTCAGATTCCAGATGGGCAAAAGGCAGGGAAAAACTGCCATCATTCAACTCTTAAGCACATCCAGGCGCATTAAAATAGGTCTAAACCATATGTGAAAAATAACAAAGTAGTAGTAGCAATTTAACTTACAGAATGACATAAAAAATAACAGCTACCAATGAGATATGTCTATTTTAACGAGAGGTAGCACATGCTGTTTCCTGTGCGTTTTATCCTGCAGAATGAAGGGCGGCACATAAAACTGACAGGATCACGTCAGAGTAAAAGAGATGATGTTGCAATTTACCCCTGCTCTTTAAGCCTAATAGCATTTCTGTGAGCCAGTTATGTGGACAGGGATTTAGGAAAACACTTCACCTCTACTAAAGTGAGCGTAATCACTAGATTACTAAACTACTGGTGCCTCAACATTATATAAATATGGAAAATGAACTGCAAAAACACATGGATATTGTACATCTGAATTAAAGTCATCACCTCAAATAAACTGGGTAATGACTGTCAAATTAAGCAGCAATGAATATTATTCAAAGGTGATCCACTGACCACACATTTCTCAACACCTCCAATGCATAGCCAGTTAGTTTCATTTTTCAACATTGTATTCTGCAACGCCTATTTTTTGCAGCTGGTGGTCTGAGTCATGAGGGACATTCATTTAAAGTACACACTGCTCTGCATACGTGCTGTATGTTTAAATCAGAAATGTTCAAACCTATTTTACACTGATTGAAATGTTTTACAATGTCTGTGAGAGTTCTTAAGAATCTGCACCAAACAGCTGATTCAAACATATATGAGGTAAAAGGCAACATCCAAATTAGGACGCATTATGAGGGAAGCAATGTCTGAGATGCTGGCACTTCATTGTCATTTTGTCAACACCAAGGAATGATACACTGCTGCCCATTACTTTAAATTAGGCTGAGATAACAAGAGAATCACCTACACCAACAAGAATGTTGCTACTATTTGCTTTGATTGATCTAATATCCTGGAGCTCCATCCTCTGCAGCTTCACACCATCTGTTGCCATCCCAGCTGATATCTTACCCCAGCCGAGGAAAAGACTAAAGTGGGGAGGGGTGTGCACCAGATTGAGGAAACGTCCCTTCAACCCTCCATTGATCATACTGTCACATGTACAACCTCTCCGGAGTAAAGTGGATGAGCTACGTGCAAGGTGCCTGGTGGAGAAGGCCTTTCAGGAGGCTTGTGTCATCGCCCTAACCTAAACCTGGCTGGATGAGTCAGTTTCTGACAAGGACACTGGCTTTGACACCATTATCGGTGTGGACTGGACAAGGGAATCGGTAAGGAAAAGGGTGGCAGGGTTTGCATCTATGTCAACAACCAATGTGTCCCACCCTTTTTACCTTCCAAGGACATTTACCACTGTGGTGATCAGCTGTGCTCACATGCAACCCAGTGCTAACACCAAAGCCGCAGCTGAGCTAGCAGCCTTGAGTGCCCAGGCTATGCAAGGTAAATAGTCCTTAATAGCTGCAGCCTGAATGGTGTTCTGCTCTCAATAAAGCAATCTGTGAATGTCCTGACAAGAAGGGGAAACACTTTGGACTTACGCAATGATAACGTCACCGATGCCTACATTGCCCGAGCATAGCCACCTCTAGACTCTGTGGACCACAACACTATCTTCCTGCGTCTACAACACAAATAAACACTGAAACATCATAAGCCACAAACATACAGCATCAACCAGAGGTCAGAGGATGCAGAACTGCATGACTTCAGGGGTTCCTTGCGTGGACTGACTGATGTGTGTTTTGCACATCAACCACCATCCCCATCAGAATAGTAAAGTCTGACTGAGATGGATTGATCCCCCAACTCAAAACCACGTATCATTCTCCACATTAAACACAGACTAAAGGAGAAACAACAGGCCTTTCACGGTGAAGACTTGATTTCCCTCATTAACCACTCTGTGAAAAATGACATCAGGAAAGCCTAACTCAGACATAAGGACAAACTCAAACAAGAATTCAGTAATATGGAAACCATACAGGCAGACACACCCCACCCTCTTCACAGAGGAGGATGTCCAGCAGCAACTGCCCAGGTGCAAGCCTGGCAAGGCCCTGGGTCCGGACAGCATCCCAGGAAGGATGCTTAAGACATTTATGATGGAAATCACTCCTGTCTTCACTCCATCTTCACTGAATCCCTCCAGACTTAACCAGTACTAGGGCTTGGAGATATGGGGAGAATCAAATATCACTATATCTTTGATCAAATACCTATACCTACCTAATATTGATATTGTGACGATATTGTAGGGATGACTGTGGCTGCTTTCATAAGATATTTACACCAGAGATTTTTTCGAACTAGTCCGTGGTAATCTGGACCTGATGACATTGCAAATAATAAAATAGCAAGAACAGTGCAATAAGTTCAGAAAATTGCATTTCTTTACTGTAATACAGGTTTTAAAATCATGAAAAGACGCCGCATATGCCATATCACAATATAAAAATATACGAAATTATAAATGATATCAAGTTTCATATGATAATATCAATAAGATATCAATGTATCACTCACCTCCTCTCTGGAAAACATCCACCACCATACTAGTCCCCAAGAAACTTTGCCCCTCTGAACAAAACCACTACAGACAGGTAGCACTCACCTCCATCATAATGAAATGCTTTGAAAAAGTGGTGTTACATTCAGTCCTCAATGTTGTCACCCACAACTAGATCCTCACCAGTTTGTATATAAAGCCAAACGAGGAAGAGAGGATACTGTGGCATGTCTCTTCCATACTCTCCTTCAGCACCTGGATTCCCCTGGTCACTGTGACTTTAGCTCTGCCTTCAGCAACATCCAACACTACCAGATGCTCAGCAAACTCCATCATCTCAACACCCCTCCTCCCCTCATCTGCTGGGTGCACAGCTTCCTCATTAACAGACCCCAAGCGGTCAGGGCAGGCAGGCACCACTACCACACCCATTACCACCGACACCGGAGCCCCCCAAGGCTGTGTTCTGAGCCCCTTCCTGTATGCTACAGCAATAACAGCAAAAAACTGATGCAACAAATTGATTTGTGTTCTTTTGACTGTATTGTGTTCCTTGTGGCTATGTTTTCGTGTTAGACTGATTGACTGGATGTTCTTTAATTGTTTGTGTGTGTACAGGCAGTGGAAACAAATTTTCTCTATGGAGGACAAATGATCTCTCTCTCTATATCAAAGTAGTTACCAATTAGTCTGTGTTGAAAGACTTCTTGACTTATTGTTTTGTGGGTTGTGAATGGACGCAGGCTGCAATTTTCACTTTCTTCTACACAGGAAGATGGATGTGGTCAAGAGGGTTAAAAAAAAAGCCAATTTCAACAGGTGACAGATCAGACCTGTAACAGTCGGTTGTAGCCAATTACAGTTAGCCCATCACATTCAATTAACCACTTTGCAAACCCTTCTTAACCAGTTTAGCACTTGATTGCCAAGGTTGGAACATCTTCTATATTAGGATTCAAAGTCATTTAGATTGTAAAACTCTACAGTGTCCATTTAAGCACTCTAAAATACTGCATAAGTACACAAACCATGGTCTGTCCAGCACAGTATGTCGAGCTGTGCAGGGTGCAACCATGATTAACACTGTCTCCTTAAGGATTAATCATAGGCCTAAGCCAAGTAGATCAAGTTGTGCCTTTTCTTTGTACCACTTTCTATCAGTGACAGTCACCTTTAGGCAGTTTGACAAGCCTCAGAAAACCTACATGCAATCTCATGAACCTAGACTAATAATGACTAATAGTAATAAGCTGCCCTGCAACCCTAATTAGGTCAAGCGGCTTGGAAAATGAACAAATGAGTAATAAGCTGCTTTTTTGATGATCAATCTCCATGGTTTGGAAGTGATTTCTCCACTGGATTTACTGAATCTTTTAGCAAAACAATTTTCTACTATATCCCGCCGTTTAAGACTTTAATGTCATGGTGAGTAAGTGATGGCATTGTCAGTAGCAAGAATAAGACATCTTTTGAATAAGTACCATCATGATTAGCTGTCACGAGTACAAAGAGAGACGCTAACAATTATAAAAGAAAGTACAGGAACTTGTGCTTCAGAGATTCACAGCCACAATGCCTCGCTTTGCAAAAGGAGAGAAAGATTTGCACAGGCACTCATTTGCCATGTGTTACTGTACTGGGAGAAACACTCTTAGCCTGATCACTTCATGTTCCTCTCATACTTTTTTATCAGTGTTGAATGGACAGAAAAGAAGAAAAGGAGAAAAGATAAATTAACATGATGTCCCTGGCCAATAATGTAGGTTCCCCTTGGTGCGAATCAGTAACAACTTAAAAACACTGCAATGCCGCCTTTTGAACAATCGCTGTGATTTTAAAAAGTGCCTGAATGAAGTCATCGGATGCCACATCCCCAATAAGCTTTATTAGAATGCAATCGGTGGTGTCAGAGATATTGTAAGTAACAGACCGATAGATTGTGGGGCAAACTGAGAGGCTGACACACAATAAAGTTGATGCATGGTCCCTCCCTTGATTTCTTGGGGAAGGACAAAAAGATAAGTAATTACTATCAAAAATATACTTGACAAATTACTGATACGTACTGGAAAAACACACCCTGAGGGAGTAACAAAGAGTGTCAAAGAAGCACAACAGCCCTCAAGTCAAATTTTAGAGCAGCTGGTCACACAGAGCATATCTGTGATGACATGTAAAGCTTAAACTGGTGCTGCTTTGCACACAGAATTTATGCTGATCCTGCCTGTGCTCGGCACATATCAAGGGGAATTAATGGAAGCCCTCTTGAATCATCTGTATAATCTGGGTTTGGGTAGTGAGGACTTGAAAGGGGGCAGAAATAGATGGCACAAGCATCAATAAGGGCGGAGGAGAATTCTGTTCAAGCCATAATGAGTCGCCAGATCAGAGTCTGTGAGGTTTTTTCAACTACATCAATGTCTTCGAACCATCTTGGGCTCATCAGTACAACAGCGGGTACTATTCAAGGACAGAGTCTCCAAAGACAATACTTAAGGCTGCATCCATCAGACAACAGGAAAATCAGCCAAAGTCTTACACTACCAGCCCCATAATGTTGGTAATGCAGTCTTCACTGTGATAGATCTTGCCACAGAGAAGTGAAAGCAACACTACATCCGCAGCTAATGGCCTGGAATGAGAGATCATGTTCTGGATATTCCTGTGGTGCATTATTGATGTCTATATGCACTGACTTAACTAAGCAAATTTCTTCCTTGGAAGAGGGAGCCACATCGTATAATTTGGAACAGCGTTACGGCGTTAAATCCTCCAGAAACACAGAGAAGCCTTTCATCAGCCTAAATGCCAAAGCCATAACCAAGGAGATGGCCATGCTCACGCTCTCTCCTGCTGTGCGAGACCAAGAGCCAAAGCTCCAGTTCCAGGATCAGCCACTGAATTTCCACCACCCACTAAAAACAATGACATGTATTGGCATTCTCAATATCAGGGTTGAAAAGTGATTGTATTTTATCAGTCGTAATTGTTTATTATTATATTCATTTTGCGTCACAATACCAGTTTCTAAGGCAAAACAGCTGTACAGGAAATTTTATTACATGAATTATCAGTACACTGTTTATTAGAGATTTTATCAACAGATCTCTTTTTCTCAGTAATCTCTGAAGTGAAGTCAATAAAAATGATGACTTTTTTTGACTTCTGTAATATCCATCTCACAACCAATAGGTTATTCCACAAGTATCCTCCCATAAAAAGAACAAGTACCAATACAACATCCCCCTCCTTGTGTATATATTTGTGTCTTAGAAATCCAGCAGTTTGGCACACATACTTACTAAGTTGGTACTGAAAACAAAAACACATTATGAGTGCCTTACATTTGTATTTTATGTTATTACAATTTACTCACATATTTAACGCTGACAGACCTCATGCCCAGGACATGAATAACAGACAAATAACAGCAGTCCTAAGAAATAGCAGTACATCAAGACGACTCTAAATATCTTTACAATAGGTTCTGATAGAGCAATCTGCCATTTATGACACAGTGAATACATATTCTACTGGCATCTAGCTAGGTGCACCCATGGAGAAAACCACAATACAGGTTTTTCTCTGCTTCTGTCTTCTGTGATAGCCTGCAGCACCGCGACATCCGTGTTTGACACCAGTTACAGGGTGGGGGGGTCGTCACGGCCTAATTGTTGACGCTGATTTTGATTAAAGCAGTGTGCCTGCGCTACAGGGTCAGCCTCCTCAGCAGCATGTGGGGCAATGTTTGCTCAAGCTAGTGAGAACACGTCTGGAAAATCCTGTCACACAAGATTGTCAGCCTTTACTTCAGGTGGCGCTTCTTAGACTTCCACTTTGGTAAGGATGTGAGGGCAGGGTGGAGGTTACAGTGACAGAGGAATACATAGCGGAGTATCGACAGACATAACAAAGGAGTGTGTGGCTAGCAGCGGCTAACCCTGGGGGAAACCCACCCGGCCGGCCGGCTGTCACAGCAGGACGTGTGTGTGTGGTACAAGTGACAGCTGAGTGCGGGGTAGGGAAGGGGGGGCCAAAACCAGCTGACAAACCCAGCCATCAAACAATAAGTTGTCTACAACACCGAGTCATTTGGTACGCTCAGTGCACTAGCGATATACTAGTTTTGCCAGGAGAGAAACTGAGAACCTTACGTTACCTTTGCTTTGCCGGCCTCGAGTTTCTTTTGCCTCTCCTCGTCTTCCATCACCGTAGTCCCTGTGGCTAAAACAAAACAGAAACCGCTTCATACGAGGTAACAAAGACAGGTCACGAAGACGGCAAAGTGTCTCTCGTCCGACTTCGTTGCGGGTTCGCTGCTAAAGAGCTCGGTACATGACTAGGAGCTGTCTCCTTGCTGCTGGAGTCCCAACTCCGCCGCCATGTTTTCCACGTAAACATGAGACCGACTGTGATGACGTCTCATAGGTGGCTTTCTAACCACGCCCCCTCCAGCCTGGAGCCGACCGTGCTGCCTTCACGTGCTGTCAGAAATACCACAATCACGCCGCTTGTGCACTGGAGACACCCAATCATCAATCAGTCTGATAAAGTACTTATGAGATGTCCCTTAAACGTCACATCAAGGGAATTTCACTGTAAAAATGCATAAATAAATTATAATGATACGTATTAAGGATAATATAAAACTGTAAAAATCAAACATTGGTTCATGTTTAGGAGTGTGAATTTTTGGCTGAACATCCATTTAATGCACAGTTTACTAGGTGATGAAGAAACTAAGTTAACATGGTTTAAGGTTGTTTAAGTTTGTAAATTGTGAATCGAGTCAACACAGACTCATTTCAGTGCCAAAATAGTGCTTTTAATTTTACAGCCATCAACAAACCCACGTGATCATCAGTGACTAATCTCTCTCTTCTGAAATTGAAAAAAAAAAAAAAAAAAAAAAAAAAAATAGAATTACTTTAACTTCATTCTAGTAAAAACAATTTTATTGGCAAAAAGTTGCAAAGCATAGGTCTAACATCACACAACAATGTTGTCTATCATGAATGAATCTATTAAAATAATTTCATATCAGTTCAGACTGGTGTCAAAATGATTCATTCTATGTATTTCCTTTAGCAGATTGATTAAATGGATTCAGCAGAATTTATAATCAGTGGATTAATGTAATGAACAAACTGTTACACCCCTGAATCTGAATTCTCCTCTTTCTAGTCAAACTTCTGCTCCATTGCAACGGAAACTGGAGGAGAGGTTGCTCAGACTGGTCCAAGTAAGATTTGTCTTTGGGCTTTTCTGATCACATCCGAAACACATTAATGGCGTTTACTTCCTGGAGAGGACGCTTTTGAGTTTCTTTGCGGGGTACTCCAGGTATTCAGAGCAGCAGCTTCACTTGTCTCCTCCATTCATGGGACAGGTAACATGGAGAAACAAGGATCAGTTTCAAGGACATGGGGGATAGTAGTGGAGGAGTGGATGTTTAATGGATGTTTAATGGATGCCAGAAATACTTTATAGATAATGAACACTGCACGTGAGGATTAAACATTACCACTTTTACAATGTTGCTGCAATGTTTGTTGCTTTTATCGTTGATTATAAAATATCATCATCTTAAAGCGGCATGCACCTTTACACAAGCTATCGAAATATCAGTGTTTCTGTAGAGAGCTGTGATGGATAATTTAAAACATACCAGCAGCAGCAGGAGACGAGGGTCTTTGTCTTCGGCTGACAGGAGCTGAGCAGCTTATAGTCTGGCAGATCTTGAATTCCACCCATCTTCTTTTAGACATCCTAACCAGTTTGATCTCAGCTGTGAACACTTGCTGTTTGTGCAGCGACAACAGGAACCATCCCAACTCTTTGAAAGTTTCAGCATCTGAATTATTGATACATTAAAGGAGTACTGTGTCAGTCCTGCGGTTACCCGAGCAACTCTACTACTAGGCTGCAACAAATGGATCAGGACACAATTTCACATAAATGCAAACACAACAGCTGGTGTGTTCATGCACTGAAATGAACGCATATGTGGGCTTACATTGTCATTCTGGAAAGTTTGGAGGGCACGGGTATCCAGAAACACTGTGATGAAAATGGTATCAGACAACCAAAAGACTGTCAAATTCAGAAGTAAAAGTCTTGGAGTCAGAAACACTTTGAGCAAATACTGGCAAGAAGCTCAAAAATCAATAAAGGATATCTTCAGAAAGTTAATGGGAAAACATCAGCACACTGCAGGTATGGATAGGGGGGAAAACAAAGATAAAATAGAAACAGTACAGCCACCAGATATTTTTTGCCCACTGAAGAGGCAAAACACGAAATTATATTTTCTCCAACCAAATGTAGAAATAATTGCAAAATGCAGTTGGGCATGCAAGACATGCACTGTCAGGCTCAGCTTCAAATAGTGTCGCCACACAGGAGCTGCAGATGTCCTGACAAAGATGGGCCTCACCTTAAGACACAGTGTCTTCTAGTGTTAGCTCAAATATTTTGCTGCCACATTACATTTGGTTTACTGGTCTGACTATTAAAAAGACTATAAAAAATAAGAAATGATTGCAGGAAGGTGTGCAACTTCATTGCTCTTAGAGAAAATTTTAAATTTTGGCACACATCAAGGAGCCAGAGAATGCTTTGCTTTCTGCACAGCAAAGGAAATGGCAATAATGTGATGCAAAGTGGTAAGAATAAGGTGATGAAACAGTGCTTTGTCTGCAGAGTCAGGAACGCCATCTTGTCAGTACTGAATCAAATCCACCCAGACACTTGTTGGCTGTGTCTGCCACTTTCCCCCTCTCATCATGCTTTATGAAGAGCGGAGGATGGGGGACCATGTTATCTCCCACTCAAAATGACTGAAGGGGGCAGCACAGGCCACAAGAGCCACTTGCCTTACCATCATCACATCATTATGTAAATAAATGCAGGCAAGATTGATCTGGGTATTCGAGGACAAAATGAAACTGGGCATGCTAATGAAAAATCAGCTGCGTTCTGTCGATGACAAGGACAAAAAGTAATGCTGAGATTGTTATTCGGCCCAAATATCAGATGGAGGCTGTTTGGACGAAGCAGCATGCTCGCTTCAATTTACAAGCTGTGGAGTGAAAATCCATTTGAATAATGAAGATATCACTAGGCTGTGTTGAAATATTCATGAGTGGCAGGGCTCATTAGTAAAGAGAATAGGTCAGTAGTTTTTTGTGCCATGCTTGCAGGACACAGGACATGCTAGACTGCTCACAGAGACTTAGGACAGTCAGATGGCAGACTGTCCTGTTTCCTCAGAGAGCTGAGATGAATGGACTCTAAATGTCTAACAAGAACAGCTGGTCATGTGGATGTTGGTGGGCCTTTGATGCTGTTTAAGTTAACTGTGGTTTGGTATAACTGAGAATGAATGGACTCCATTGCATTATAAAGGATCATGAAAGCTCCTGTACTTCTTGTTTACATGCTACATATGTTCTTGTTATTTACCTGTTGTTGTTGTTTAGCCTACAATAGCAACAGCAATCACTCTAAATGTTGTGCAAGGTGAGATTACAGCAATAATATTATTGTGAATCATCACCACCCATGTTTTACATTATTTCTCATTGTTTCTCATTATCAGTGATGGAAAATCACTCGTTCTTTACTTGAACAAAAGCAGCAAGACCACAGTGGAAATAAGCCCTGAAATCTCAATTTTAATCAGGTAAAAGTATTGGCAGTAAAAAATATGAAATGCAAAACAGTAATTATGAAGAATCAATCAAAATTATTAATGCATTAACCTGTGAGAGGTATTTTATGTAATGTTGTTGCTCAGTGCGTCATATTTTGTGTTTTGCATGTTGTGTTTAATAATGTGGAGTAGAAATACTGGGTCTCACACACTAAAATACTCCAGTGCCTGATAATTATACTTAAGTACAGTAACTGAGTAATGTGTGCTTAGGTAGTTTCCATGTGTTTTATGTTATGAAATTGTTCATCTGTTTTGTGCTTGTGGATGTATGTTGTAGAGACAGCTCACTTTTCTTGCCTTGAATGAATGGGAATGGTATGGAGATCCAACTGTGAGGCTATTTGTTTATGTGTTATTGTGACTGTTATAGTTTGTTTCTTTTTATTGTCTTTTTGTATTGTTTTACATGGACCTCAGAAGATTGGCTGATTTCTAAGTTGATTTCTAATGATGATCCTTTAATAAACAATAAAATCCAGCACATTATAGCCTATAGCTTTGTGGTGTCATTTCAATAACCATATGCCATATACCATAATTTCTGCTCCCTAAATAGGTCTTACAATGCCATCTAGTGCTTGAAGGTACATCCAGGATTTTTTTAAAACTCCACATCAATAGATGGCGCTATGTAAAAATGTAGAGCCGGCATTTAGGTTTCAGGAAGTCAAATTCCCATTCATGTTTGTTATAGGCTGTATCTTTTATCTTACCATTGCGAATGTGATAATCGGCCATAAGATATTAATCTATATTGGATAGAAAGTGCACTACTGTTTTATATGAAATTATCTTTAACACTATTACTACACACGTGTAAATATATTATATCTATATTTAAATAGAAAACAATGGAAAACTATGTTTCTGTTACCACATAAATATATAATTCCAGACAAAATAAAGCACTTTTTGTTTGTTTGTTCTGTTTGTACACAGGTCTTATCCTGTTAAAGCTAATTGTTATAAATCCTTCCGTACTATAAAAAACAGATGCATTTCAGTTTCGCTGTACTTGTACAAAAAAAAAAAAAAAAAAAAAATTAGACAAAGATTTCAGGCTAACAAACACTGATATATTACTTATATTTATCATTCCCAATATTTACAGTTGATTAAACTGTAATTAACTTGATTATTATTTTAGCTAAATATTATATTGATAAAATGATTTGGCTAAAACAAAAAAATACCCCTCCCCCGCTTTTATATTTTCAAAGATTCCAGTTTTAAAACATATTTGACTACTACTGAAAATTTAAAACTCAGAAATCATTAATTGGCAAAAACTATTAAATTACTTAGAAATTTCAGATTTACTCCAATTAGTCAGTGGACCCTTTTGTGTGTTCGCTTATTTCATTTCCCCAAATTTTGTTATTTGTTATTAATTGTAATTTATTCTTATTTTATTTTTATATTGTGGTATATTTTCAGCAACTCTTCTAATGAAAAAAAAAAAAAAAATCTATGTAACATGTGTCTATGGGGGAAATGAATGGGAGATGAGAAATTTACTTCCGTAAGAGTTTTTTTTCCCTTTATTCCAGTAAACTCCAGTTAAGAATATCAAGTACATAAAAGCTGTTGCAAATATATTTCTCTTTAAAAATACCAGGCGGGCAGAAAGTGAGCGTGAACGCTCCAGCTCTCAGGACGTCTCGCGAGACTTCGCACATGCTCCGTTTCGGTTTCCTCTAAAGTCTGCTGCTCCGGACTGTCACTCTCAGTACAATGCTTATATTTTCGAGTAACAGTATTAAGCCACCTTATAGTATGGGCCATTTAAGAAACTGAACGTATGAGGTGAGTCGACAAACGCTGTTTTGATTGTTTTAAGTGGATAAAGTCCAGGTTTATCGACATCGTACGAGCAAACTGTTAGTTTGTAGGTAACAGTTAACCGGCAGCTAAGTTGAAGCTAACCACACACCTGACTGCACATTAATGTTGACTAACTGTTGTCGGTGCTGTGATTGTACAACAAATTCAGAAAAAGAAAGAAGAAAAACAGACATAACGAGCGATAATAAATGGTACACTGGAAAGCATCTCCTTAGTTAGTTAGACAGTTATTTTCTGTTGGTAGAGTCTCATCTCTGTTTACTTCATTTTGTTTACAGCCCATGTGGATGTCATCATGATGCTGATTTCCTGTTTTCCCCATCCTTTGATTATGTGATTTGCTTCAGGTGTTCATCCAGTGTTTATTTTTCTTCCTGTAGGTTTGCCGGCATGTCTCCTTGAAGACCCACTCATTGAAAATGGCAGCAGTAGCTGGAGTGAGGGTGCTCCTGCACCTCCACCTCCACCGATCGGCAGCCCTGCAGTGCAGCTTCGCCCTCTTTCCTGTACAGCTTGCATCGACCCGCCTTCCCAGGAGGCTTTGCACCGTCACTGGGAAAATCAGCGAGGCGAAGCTGGTGGTGCACTCGGAGAATGAGTCTCTGCTGGAGAACCTGAACCTCATGGGGGTGGACGTGAAGATGGCCCGCCAGCGCCAGCCCGGGGTGTTTCGTAAAGTCATCACCAATGAGCACGGCCTTGCCCAGTTCCTGCAGACCAAAGGGGCCAGCCGCAAAGTGATCGCCAGCATCATATCTCGCTTTCCCCGCGCCATCACCCGCTCAGTTGACCACCTGGAACAGCGCTGGGAGCTGTGGAGAAACATCTTTAAGAGCGATGAGGAAATCGTGAGCATCCTAGATCGCTCGCCCGAGTCTTTCTTCCGGTCTAGTGACAACAAGAACTTAGAGGAGAACATAATGTTTCTGACCTCACTAGGACTCAACTCCAAAGACCTCCACCGGCTGCTGACCACGGCGCCGCGGACCTTCTCCAACAGTGTAGAGCTCAACAAGCAGATGGTGGAGTTTCTGGAAGACGTCTGTGCAGAACTCGGTGGAAAGGATCCAGAACAGTTTGCTAAAGCTATCCTGTCCAGAAACCTGTATATTTTCATTCGAAGCACTAAAAGGGTTAAGAAAAACATTGACATTTTGAAAGCTGCTCTCAAGTTTAGCGATGCTCAACTACTAGCTCTTCTGCAAGGCCCTGGGGCCGAAATCCTGGACCTTTCCAACGAGTATCTGAAAAAGAACATCAAAAGCCTTCAACAGAAAATGGTTTTGCTCGGTTGTCGGAAATCTGACATAAAAAAACTGATAGTCACCTACCCAATGGTGCTATATATCGGGACAGAAACACTAAATTCAAAACTGGATTGTCTCCTGAATGGAGGAATAACAGTGCAGCAGATACTGGAGAAGCCTAAAGTTCTGGATTATAGCACCCAAAATATTATGGGGCGACTGGAGGAGCTGCAGCGGGTGGGATATGACTTCAAAAAGCATGGCATCAACATCCTGGACACCAGTCGAAAGCGCTTTGTTGCAAAGATAGAAAAACTTTCCGCCTCACCAGATGAGTGAATGTATGTCAGCATGTCGGATGGTGAAGGATGCCAGTTTTTTTTTTTTTTTCTAAGTCAGTTTCAGGATCAGTTTCTCAGTAAAGCTTTTTAATCATCTAAGAACTACAAAAAATCAAAATATCCAACTGTATTCCCTTAAATGTCATCTCATTGTAAGACTTTGTTATATTTTGTGATTTAATGATGAAAAAGTTTTTCAATAAGATTTACAGTTGCTTAAAAAGTGGCACTCCTTCATTATTCAGTTGTTGCACTGAGAATTATTTCAAAAAGCAGATTATTTTATTTTTGTTTGTCTGTTTGCTCAAGTTGGCTTCATGCTGGAAAGGATGTTCTTGACATTCATATGGAAAGTTATTGTCCAAATAAAGACCTGTTACATTTTGCAAATCTCTGACTATACAGTATTCATATCACACAAAATGCCGATCATGTAGTAAAGTTTGGTATTAATGCACATACTTTCATAGCAGCACAGTGGTTTCACATTTTTCTGTAAAATTCTTAACTTTTTCACATTACATATAAAATGTATCTTTTATCTTGACAGTAAACAATCATATGCAATCAAACAGCATATAAAAGAAAAAAATGAGCTGACATAAACATTTATGGCACTTGAGGTGGTAAATAGGTATAGGCACAACAACAATAGTAATAACAATAATAATAAGCATAGGAGCTAGTTTTCAAAATTGTCCCTTGATGGTAAATGTTCCTTCTTTTCTCAAGCAGGTTATCCTGAACTGAAGGAGGTTTTCAGTGTTTTTGATGAATTGTCCGCTGTTACTATTATTAGTATTATTTAATCCCTCCATCTCATGTGACAAAGAGTAATGTGACAGCCTTAGTTTTTCAGTTTAATCATTGGTTTTCATATTTATTTTTTAAATCCTTGTGTTCATTTTGATTTTAACATTTTATAGTTTTTGTTTCTGTAATTTTTAGTCGAGCACAATTTTTTTTTTTTTTTTTTTTTTACTATTGTCTATTGTTTTTATTTTTTGTCTGTGTTGTTTTAATCTTGCAATATGACTGACTTTGGGCTGCATGTTTGCCTGAAGGGTGCTACAAAGATAAAGTGGAGTAGAGTTCAAACATCAGTGTGGAACGGATGTTTGGTCCTGTCCCGCACGGACCTTTCCAAACAGTTGCACAAGCATTTCCTCACGCGTGTGTGTTTGCAGCTTTGCAGGACATGTTCGCAGTCTGTCACGAGTGTATTGGCACTTCACCGTGTTTGCTTCGGTCTGACTTTTCGATATTAGTGGCGTAAAGTCATCCAGTTTCTTCGTTAGCCCGGTAGCGGTCTGTCAGACTCCATAACAGCGTTTAGCGCTTAGCCTGTTAGCTCGCCTGGAGGATAACGTTACCCGGTTATGGGAAATTTCACTGTCTGAGCAAACTAGTTGTGCCACTTGGTCAACCTTCGTTATCTTCGAATAACAGGTACCCGTCTTATGGCTTCTTAGTAACTTCTTAGTGCAGCACATACACTCAGTGGTCACTTTATTACGTCTACCTGCACAATCTAATAGAATCCACTCCAGCTGTTCTGCCATAACATTTCCTTTTCTGATGCCTAAAATGCTCAGGTTTTCTATTTGTCATAGTAATATAGGTGTTCATTCAATTCTATGTTTGGCGTTGAGCTCATAGTTAGTGCTACTGTTTTACTGGACTGCATTTAATTGAGAGGTGTTTCCACTATTCTGTCCTCCCACATGAATATAAATAAAGAAGGACAAAACAATAGAAACACTTCTCAGCATAATGTAGTCCACGGTAAGACTTCTGCAAACTACAACCTCAATAATAAACATAGAATTAAATTAACACATTCCCCACAATGTCAACAAAAACTGAACATTATAAAGTTTGTTAAAATGTCAGAGCTGTTGCATTGAGCTGCAACAGATTGTACAGGTGGACCTGATAACCACTGAGTGCATATAGTGTCTATGACTTCCAAAAGCTTAGACTTAAAAGATAACCAGATTTGTGGTGCGCCTTTCTAGCGATTGAGTTTCATCCAAAGTAATTAGAGAATGTGTTGCTGTGTTTAAGAGGGAGCACTGGAAAAAAGCTTGTGAAGCTGGGATGGAGGCGGTGGCAGAGGGACCCGGCGATAAGGTGGCAGATGGAGCTGCCAAGGGCACAGCTTCCATTAAGAGCAAGTAAGTAGCTAAACGGCCTGCTGTAACAATCAGGAAATAATGTCATCATACAAACTGGTTGAAAACATTGCAAATGGTAGAATTTACAACTGACACAATTTCAGCATGAAGGCGTCAGTGTGTACAGTGTACAGTTTTCCAGCTGAAGATCTGGTTGTGTTGTGCAACAAGAGCATCAGTGACATTTTTGTTAATCTCCTCCTAATTCACAACCTTGAACTGCACTTGAATATGCATTAACATTGAACTACTTCAAGTGTCCAGCATGGCTTTTGGAACGCTATCATCAGATTGTGGCATTGCAAGGAAAACACTAACACTTTTGCTGAAGTAGAAGCTGTGTACACTCTGCAGCACATCGAGTAAAACTCAGGGCAAGAAAATGAAATGTCAGCCTAAATTCTGATGGTGTACAATCTTAGATAATTGTCAGTACACTTTCATTGTTAGCTGTAATAGTAGACTTAATGTTGTTCATCTTGCACTCACAGATTCCTAACAACCAAAGAAAAATTCCATGAGTTTCTTGACTCCAAAACTCAGGACAGTAAAGAAGGGAAGGTAAGTGATAATGACGTGCCTAATGAGACAGCAGAGACGTCTGCGGAGGAACCTGAAGCAAAGAAACTCAAACTGGACCCCGAGGAAAATAACAAGTCGAGGAAACCAGACGGCAAACGAGTTCGAGGACAGAATAAGTCAAGACCACACATGAAACCCACCACCTATGATGACAAACAGCTGTGTCTCTCAGTCATCCAGGTATGGAGACTTACCCAACCATTCAGCAGTGCTGCCTGTTTTTATCATGCTTGTTAGCTGATTGTGTATTATCATGACTTTTTTTGCTTGTCTTTTAAGGAGAATAAAAAGTGCTTCTACGGAGAAAAATGCAAATTTTTCCATGACGTCGCAGAATACATGGCCAACAAGCCCGCCGACGTCGGGGAACGCTGCTACATCTACGACACGTTTGGAAAGTGTCAGTATAGTCTGTCCTGCCGCTTTGCCAAGGCGCACACTTCACCTGACCTCAAAAACGTAGTGAATGAAGAGCTCGTTAAGGCCCGTGAGGGCAGGACTGTGGTGAAGAACAGCTTGGATAAAGACCTGCAGAATCGTCTGAGGAAGCGCTCGGTCTCCTTCAAGAAGTCAGCCGAGTACCTCAAAACAATTTCCAAGGACAACAAGGAAAAGACAGAGCAGCAAGGAAACGGTGAGAGCAGAAAAGTCCCCTAAACACTACAGAGGTGTCACCTGGGATAAACAGGGCAGGGATTTCCTCCTGGAGGCTGATTTGAGTTGTAAACACAGTGCAAAGATGATGGTGGTGTTTTCTGTGTGCAAGTTGTGACGTTATGATAGGACATCAGGAGAATATGAGAAGGTATAAGAGGATGTAAGGATATAAGCAGTGTGTTTTTAAAATCATTCACACATGCACATTGTTACACGATGTAAGACATGTATTCATCTTGTATGTTAGGCAACAACAGCGCAAACTGTAAATAACACTATAATTAAATGTGCATCCTTTTGGCTGACAGCTCCATGACAAAACCTTGAATCAAAAAAAAAAAAAAAAAATCAGAAAATCTTGAAAGATGTCAGGTTATTGCATCAGCGGTGTGGAAAATGGGGAAAATCACTGATGGCAGTCATCTGTCTCTCAAGCTATACCCACGATTCTTCTAGTGGCAGTCTTACCCATCTTCAAAGCTGATAGCGTGCGGTGGGAGTTAGTTGAAATGATATAACACAGCGTCAATCAGAAGTGATTAGAGAGCGGCTGCAAACTGATAGGGAGTTAATCAACCCTGTCTCTCTCCATGTTTTTGAGAGCTTTCCTCTAATCAGCCGATTTGACCAGGCATCCCACATTCTTTTCACTGCAATTTAAATCAAACAGGTGCTTGTGTTGAATGACTATATGGATCTTAGGGTTATAATGAGGTATAGCTTCAGACTGAAATATGCATCATGTTTACCTTCCATATATCACTTTTGTTGCCTTTAATGATTTTAAACAGGAAACTCACTACCACTGCATTTTCAGCGGCAGACTTATTTAGTGAAGGTGTGATTACTCGAAATTTGAACAGTTCTGAATTTGATAATACAGTTTTGTACTTTGACACCCCCAGGTGAGGCTTGTGCAGCTGAAATATCCACTGAGAATCCTGAGGGAGAGGAGCTGCATGCGTCTGGAGCAGCAGAAACACAGGTACAGCGCTCCACCCACAGCATAACAAATATAGCCCCAGTATGAACCATCCCCTCTGTCTCTTGATGTGGGCAGAATGTAGAAACTGGCAGTGATGTTTAACATTGCTTTATGTAAATGCAGCCACACACACTGCATGTGGAAGGTCCAAATTGATGGGACTCGATGGTAAGTTGAGATCCACAATGTAGGATATTTAAAATTGTAAACTTATATAACTTGTACTTCCTCCACTAAAATATACCATAAGGCACAGCTGACATGTATTGGAATAAGCATTGTTTGGTGACACAGCAACCTCTAGTATTGAAAGATGGATACAGTATTTCTAATTGATTCATCACTTATTCAGTGAATGAAATGCTTTATAAAGAATCATTATCATGCAAGTGTGGTTGTGTGATAATCTGGTACACCTGATAGTGTCTTCTGTTTAGAGCTTTTCACTGTTTTGATTATTATTCAGTACTTATTTTTCTCAGCAGTAAATAACTTCTATTCTTATTTTTCCCAATCCAGTTTAGCCTCCAGTTTCAAAATGAAGTTACTTACTGTATTTTGCATGGTTGTAACTATGGCAAGCGTTGTGATTGGTTTTCTTCTTGACAAGTTGCAGGTCAGCGAGGAGAAACAGAATCTGGTGAAGACTGTCGGCCCACTGACTGATGCAGACATCGTCAGACTGCGTCCGTGTGAAAAGAAGCAGGTACATCTTTCCTGTCCGTCTGAATCCGAGCCCAGGCCCTTTGCTGCACATCAACCCCTCTCTCTTTTGCCTGCTTTTCCTGTCTCTCTCTCTACTGTGACTATCAAATAAAGCAGGAATACCCAACCACTGAATTTCTTTGTCTCTCTTTTTTCAAGGTGGACTTTAAAGACAAGCTGTACCTCGCTCCACTAACAACAGTAAGTCCAAGCAGATTGAAATCACCTATATGTACATGTGTTAGTGATGTTGGTATATGCACTTAAATCCTGCCAGTAGTTGAGTTAAACTGTTCAGATTCCCAGTCAGCTTGAACGAAGTTTTTTAGAATGAAACTCTAAAATCGAATCTAAATAATTGAGAGAAAATGGTGACAGTTTCTTCAGCAATTCTTAGTTAATTCATCAGTTTCTGTTTCTGATTGAAAGTCACTTCACTGAATTAATTTCTTGGTGTCCCTCAGTGTGGGAATCTACCTTTCCGGCGTGTGTGCAAGCGCTTCGGTGCTGACATCACCTGCGGGGAGATGGCCATGTGCACGAACCTGCTGCAGGGCCAGCAGTCTGAGTGGGCCTTGCTGAAGAGGCACGAAACTGAGGATCTCTTTGGTGTTCAGGTAGTGTCCTCGTAACAACTGTCCAAAACTATCTGACTTAACAAACTCTTCAAGGTTGTTAAATAATTTGCAGAGGACTCTGTTCTCATCAGTGTTGTGTTGGATAAAATCAGTCGCAGTGCCTTTAAGTAAAAAAGTAAGAAAGATGATCAGAAATACTTTATGTAAACTGTGTGTGGGTTTTTTTTGCAAGAGGATGAAGGCAGTAAAAGTTGTAAAGTCTTGAGTTGTGTCTGCAGGTGGAGGGCTGCTTCCCTGACACGATGACAAGGTGTGCGGAGCTCATCAACAACAACACTGAGGTCGACTTTGTGGACATTAACTCTGGCTGTCCCATTGACCTTGTCTACAAGAAGGTAAAACTCCAACTGCTTGCAACAAAACTGAGATCTCTGTGCAAAACATGTGACAGGCGTGGATGAGAGATGCTTGTGACCTTTTTTAAGGATGTGTATATGCGCAATTAAATATAAACAATGCATAGTTTGTGATTAAAACAGAAGATACCTTGGAGCAGGTCGGTGATTTGTTTGTTTGACAGGCTTTCTTATTTCATGTGATAGGAATACAATTTAACACAGTCCCCAGAGAGCGAGCAATTCTTGCAAAACTCTTGCAAACCTCTTTTAAAAACTTGTGTTTTTGAATCAATCTAGTACACACACAAACACACACAAACACACACACCATCATTTGAATAAGCACATGAAGTACCAACTACACACTGACAGTGGAAATGAAAAACACTTTTTTCTGTAAGCAGGCCCACAGGTTGCAGTGAAGTTTTGTCGTACATGTAGAGAACACACATACACACACACGCACACACACACACACACACAGGTATCCAAATGTGTAAAGTATGGACGTGTATTCTTAACATAACACACTATTATAAAGAAAACCAAAAAATACTTGTGCTAGAATTGTGCCAGAATTTCTGCAAGAAGTGTTTGCTTTTGCATGACATCTAAAATGTTTTGCTGGTTTTGTGCAAGATTTTGTGGTTGGTGTGTAGAGTTTTGCAAAAATAGCCGATAGTTTCAAAGATAGTGCCTAAACAGTCAGAAAAAAACTAACAAAGGCAGGAGGGCTAGAAGAAGAAAGATAAATGAAATGTAAACACCAATCAAGAAATGCTATAGTGTATAAACCCTTCAGCCACTGGGAGGGGGCAGTGAATAATTAAATGCTGCCATAGCTGATGACAGGGCTGATTTTCAATGGTCAGCTCTTTTCTGACAGATGCTTTTCTTCCCCTCTTCAGGGCGGAGGCTGTGGACTGATGACACGCAGCAGAAAGTTTGAACAGATCGTCAGGGGAATGAACTACGTAAGTCCATTTTTTAAACAGAGTGGATGTAAAAATAAACTTTAAAAAATAACAGCAGACTGAATGTCTTATGATGCTCAGTGTTGTTTTTATGTTAACTTATTTACTTAATTACGCAAACCTCTGTATGAGAACAAGTTTTTCTGCCTTAAGGTGCTCGACGTCCCTTTGACGGTCAAGATCCGCACTGGTGTTCAGGAGAAATGCAGCATCGCACACAAACTCATCCCAGAGATGAAGAAGTGGGGCGTTTCTATGATCACAGTAAGTTTCACCGGAACTTAAGCCTAAACATTTTTTGTTGGAGCAAAAGTTGCTAGAGAATTAAAGTAAAGGTAGAAATGAGTCTCAGAAATCTGAAAGGTATCTCCTTTCTATTTGAACAATAAAATCTAACACTCAGTTGGATGGTCAAACCCCACTGTCGTTATACATACTGTGATGTTTACCTTTATGAAGATTAATGTTAAGCTGTAGTGTGTTTTATTATATTTACTCATGCTAATAAAATAATACATGTATACAATAATTACAGAGGCATCTCTACAGCTTGATTTTAAACATACACTGTACTGTTGCATGCTCACAGCTACACGGTCGATCCCGGGAGCAGCGCTACACTAAGCTCGCTGACTGGGACTACATCAACACCTGTTCCAAGCTGGCCAGCCCTATCCCACTTTTTGGTACGTGTATCTGCTAAGATTGTAGAAGTGGAGGGTTTGGAGGATGGCAAAGAGTTCCCAAGCATGCAAAAACCATTTCTGATGCAATCACAAAGATGAACACGTGTGCATCAGCAGCAGAACAGTAAATATGGCTTTGCAACATAAAGGGCAAGCTGCTTTACCGCTGCCTGACGAATGCATACACTCAAAATGTGTTGCTTGAAACGTGCACGCACACCATAACCAACATGTGACGCTTAAGCACACTGAAGTCATATTTATGGTTCCACCGCCTATGTATGAATTGTCATATTTATCCTGTGTTTTGATCATTGATTTGATCTTTATGATTGTCCCAGGTAATGGTGACATTTTGTCCTACGAAGACGCCATGAAGGCAAGAGAAACTGGAGTTTCTGGAATCATGATTGCAAGGTCGGAGTCTTATTTCTTCATCTATATATTTGTTCATGGCATCCATTTTGTGCATATCACATGCTGACCAGGAGAATTGCTCTCACATTAACCTACTCACGTTTGCCAAAAATTGCAGGAGAGTTCAGACGTTAACTGTGGTTGCACTGCTTTGTTGTCTCTGCAGGGGCGCTCTCATCAAGCCCTGGATCTTTACTGAAATAAAGGAGAGGAGGGACTGGGACATTTCATCCGGTGAGCGACTGGACATCCTCAGGGACTTCACAAACTACGGCCTGGAGCACTGGGGCTCGGACACCCGTGGCCTGGAGAAAACCCGCAACTTCCTGCTGGAGTGGCTCTCCTTCCTGTGCAGGTCAGTTACATGCAGTGTCATCCTCTGATAGATTTTGCATTTCCTCCAACGTTAACGGGTAGTAATTTTGAAATTCGAGGCCTGTAGATTACTTTATAATAGGAGACAGTTTGGGTGTCCCTCCTAGGTTTCATTTTGTCACTTCCTTTTTTTTTTTTTTTTTTTTTTAAACAGAAAATGCAATCCTAGTGAAGCTTTAACTTGTGAGCCTCCAACTGCAAAGCTAGTCCAAAATAATCTGGTTCATGATACGGTGCTGAGAGTGAAGTTTCTCTTTCTCTGTCGCTCAGATATATTCCAGTAGGCCTGTTGGAACGAGTGCCTCAGAGGATCAATGAGCGACCTCCGTACTACATGGGCAGGGACTATCTGGAGTCACTCATGGCCAGTCAACATGTTGGGGACTGGGTCAAGATTAGGTGAGAATTAAAACTTTTAAGTCCAAGTAATGTTTGCTAAGAACTTAAATGCATATGCCAAATGGGAAACTGCATGCAATATGTGTCCTGTTAATGTGTTATGATATATTATAACCTCCCAATGTGCTTTGTTTTTTTTTTCTCCTTTCCAGTGAAATGTTACTTGGACCTGTTCCCAAAAATTTCAACTTTTTGCCCAAACATAAAGCCAATGCCTACAAGTGATACTTTCTTTTGCTGAGCTGTAGAACTATATTTTAAAGTTGTTTTTTTTTTTCTTTCTTTTGAATCTGGAGCAACAAGATTAAATGTGGATAATGAAAATGTATGACATGAGTGATAAGGGCTATTGAGTAGTCTTTTTGTTTGTTTGATTTGAGCTACAGTACTGTAGTATACACAGATGAATGTATACTTGAAAAATATACAATAAAGTCTTTTGCCACAACGTTCTCTGTCTTTTCCTTTGTCATTATTTTTTGTATGGGTCAGTGAGTATGGAGTTAAGTTTAGGGCTAATGTAATTGTTTATCACTCAAGTAAATATATAAGTCAAGTTAAAGTAATTCTGTGAAATATCCAAGTTTTGTTTGTATGCACGGGAGAAGGGAAAGGAGGCATAATCAGGCTGAAAGTTGTGTTTAAAGTGACCTCTTCAAGTGACAATCATATGAAAATGATGTCTGCCCACTATTACTTGTTTAGATGAACTGTCACATGGTATTATTTTAGTGTCTTTTTCCATCTTACGTTGGCTGAAAGTGCTTTATTCTATACAAGTGGAAAAAATAAAGACATGAGTATGGGCATATTGCTCAAAAGAGGGCAAAATCCAGAATTTATATGTGTTCAGTCTTGACACTGACACTGCATATAGGCTGTATTTATCAAGTATGAACATGATTTCCTTCCTGACAGAAAATGCATGGAAGGCATTGGAGGCCATTAGGTTTCACTGAGGAAAGGCCCAGTAAGGGGTTTATTGTGTCTCATATTACCCTAACAGAGACGTTAATGAGAAACCTCTAGGACAGTCTCATATAAGACAAGACATCAGTGGCTGGTGTAGAATGAACCTTTTGCGTGGTAAAGATGGGAAGAGAGTAGTATTGTAATTTAGCCAGGAAAATATTAATTATGTTACCACATCATGTAAATTAAAAGATAGAAAAACGTTCAGAGGTGTTTTTTTTTTTTTTTTTTTTTTTTTTAAACAGGCTGGCCAATCAGGCAGTTCTCATGCACGTGCGAGTCAACTGCCAATTAGTGGGCACCAGCTGGCGTCAATTAAACCACCAGCACTGCGAATATGAAGGAAGCCGCCTTCACACCGTATTGAGCAGGGAATTGCCGGAGGGGACACACACTGATCCATGGCTGGGCACAGGGCTGGGCTGTTGGCTATACTGACTGGGACGCTGCTGGTTTCAGTCTGGGGATGGGGACTGGTTTCTCCAGTCCATGGAGGGGGCACGCGGTGGGAGGTCGTGAATAAAACCCAATTGAACAAATCTGACCGGGAGTTAGACTGGGGTAAGTTGATCACCCGCGGTAACAGGACGTGCTGTAGGCCTCTGTAAGTTACATGTCCTTAGGTTTGTATAGGCCTACTATAATTGCCATATTCTTTCTGCAAGCTACACTTGTGCTCAAAGTGTCTTAACTCTAATAGTAACTTAAAACATAGCCCTAAACTTTGATTTTGACCACCAAAGAACCACTTTCTATGCATGAGTACTCCTTTATTTAAAAAATGACTCCACATCGTTAACTTGCCTCATCCCTTTACAGCGATGAAGAAATCTTAATGATCAGTTTAGGTTTACACTGTCATGAAAATTCAGTTGCAGTACACCACATGTACTTTTTCACGTTCAGATGGCTTCCTGTGGTGCGGACAGGTACTTCTGATAGGACCCTTAAGTTAAATAATGATGATATATTTTACCATGATTATTATCACTTGTAAAAGTGGTTTGCTTCTTCTACAGATGACAGTGATTTCAGCGTTGGACTAAGTCAAGTCTCTGAAGTTGAAGATGCAAGCGAGGACTTTGATCCCTATGCTAACTCTGGTTACCATGTGGAGTACATCGATCCTTCAGACTCTGATCTTTCAAACTCCGATGCTTCAAACTTGGATCCCAATGCTCACTCTGGTTACCATGTGGAATACATCGACCCTCCAAACTCAGATCTTTCAAACTCCGATGCTTCAAACTTTGATGCCAGTGCTCACTCTGGTTACCATGTGGAATACATCGACCCTCCAAACTCAGATCTTTCAAACTCCGATGCTTCAAACTTGGATCCCAATGCTCACTCTGGTTACCATGTGGAATACATCGACCCTTCAAACTCTGATCTTTCAGACTTTGATCTTTCAAACTTTGATCCTCTTCCTGAATTTGATTACCCAGGGGAATACATCGACACTTCAAACTCAGACATTTCAAACTCTGAATTTAAGTTTGGTGTTTTAAACCATTGCCCAAGTGTTGTCAAATCACTTCCTGGTGGTCTAGAAGTCATTTGCGGTCAAGATGAATTCAGAGTCACTTTGCCATCTGGTTCAATAAGTGAAATCAAAGTATTGGGTGGGTACTTTTTTGCTTCTTCTTGAATGATTGCAATTTAGTTCAGTATAACTGCCTGTGAATATAACTTACCAGGATTTCTTTTCTACAGGATCTGATGTCCTGCTGCCTGTTCAGGATGCTCCACAGTCTTGTGGTTATGACCTGGACCTCCTTGATAACACCTTGACTGTGCCCTTCTCAGGGTGCCACGTGAAACAGAATGTAGGTTACCAAAAAGTACTTAATCTGTTCATCTAACTTCATTAAGTCTTTTTCTACTCAAATATGTACATAGATGTAAATTTACTTAATTTGGAGTTAATGCACCTTGAGCTGAACTCAAGTTACCAAATATTACAGGCTGAGAGCTACACCCTCCAGCTGTTGTACATCAATGTAGCTGGTCAGACGGACTTGGCTACAGCATCTTGTGAGGCACGTCCACGTTTCAAGTGCTCTAACACAGCTCCTACTCACAAACGCTCACCAGTGCCACAGGTTGAGTGGAAACAATCATCAAACTCACAAGGTGAGTGAAACTAGGGAAAAATGTTACAAAACCAGCTGATTTTGTATCTGGTGCTAAAGTAGGATGTTTTTCAAACTGACAAATGTCAGACACCACGGACAGATGACCAAGATTTTACTGCATCTGTAAAGTGAAAGTTAACATCATGGGTGATTTAAATTTAAGGGCTGAAGAGGAGAAACAGTGGGCCCCCGTAGGGCAAGCTGGAGTGAAAGGAATATTATTCTGGGTTAAAGTGACCGGATGAAACAATTCCTTGAATTCCACAGCTGAACCACATAAACAAGTTATACTGCTGTTATGTATTAATTTCAGGTTGCAGTATCCCTAAGGCAGAGCAGGTGACCTGTGGCAGTGCAGGAATATCCTCCTCAGAATGTGAAAAGTTGGGTTGCTGTGTGGATTCTTCTACATCTGCCTGCTACTACCCCATGGATGGTGAGGCTTCTGTTTTGGCTGGCAGGAGGCTTGAAATATTGAGTCCACATCTTAGTGGAAAACCTATGTTGTTCATTTTGGGCAAAAAAAAATTTTGACATCTGGTCTGCATTTCATTTCAGAATGCACTGACGATAAAAAGTTTATATTTTCCATCCGCCATAACTCGGCATCTGTCGCTCTGGACCCCACCAAGCTGGTTATTCCCGGGAAGCCAAGCTGTAAACCGGTTGTTGTTAATGACAAGGTTGCCATCTTCAAGTTCTCTGTTACAGATTGTGCAACTCGCTCATATGTAAGTGCTGTCCACTGATTCTGTTCTCAATTAACTACATACCCCTTAGTTAATGAACCACTGATTCAAATTTGTGAGCAGGCTTTAAGTATTTCATGAAAGAAATAACTGCTACTGTCAGGACTGGGTAATTGAAAATGTAGATGTTTGTTGCTTCAGTAGATTCAATTTTCCATTGTGCACGTGGTGTGATTTAACATGACTTGGTCCAACTTGCCTCTTGATAGGAAAACTATTACAACCTATCTACTTGTATACTTTCATTTTGGTCATTGTAAAGTTAAACTCTGCTCCCTAGATGGCCTTACCATTGCATTTGGTCAGCTCACAAATGTGATTTATAGCCTCTTAAACCTGAACTGAAGCACTTCACTCTAAATGTGCTGAAAGTTTGAAAAAACAAACAAAACAAAACAGGGTGTTGCTTGTCTCTCCTCCACCAATATGGTGCCTAATCTAGAACCAGTTCCACACATTTCCACTGAAATACTGGTACTGGTGCCAAAGCTGGCACCAGCACGGGTCCACAAAATTGCTAGGCCAAAACTTGGAACCACTGAAGTCAGTGGCTATGGAAGGGTTAACATAAAACAGGGGTGTCAAACTCGTGCCATGGAGGGCCAAGAGGCTGCAGGTTTTCATTCCAACCAAAAACTCCACCAGGCGATTTCACTGATCACCCTACCTCAAAACAGAGAGGTGGGACTAGTCAGTGAAATCACCTGGTGGAGTTGTTGGTTGGAATGAAAACCTGCAGCCTCTTGGCCCTCCATGGCACAAGTTTGACACCTGTGACATAAAAGATTACCTGAATGTGGCATTCATTTGCCACCATATTAATAAAACATGAGAAAGCAGCAGCTTTCTTGACAATGAAGGTGAGCCAGCAGTGATCTGTGGAGGAGAGAAATGCTTTGGCACTCTGGGCCTCCACAGATTCTAACTTCTGCTACATAATGTTAGGATCTGAAACCTGTTGAAATGCTGGCCAGTTCTAAAAGGCACCAAGGCAGAACTGGCTCTGTGCCGGCCTGGTAGGGGAAAAGGGATACTTGACATCACACATGGTGTACATTCTGGGAGACTTGAAGGCCACTTGAAAAATATCTGACTTTTTCTAACAGCAAGTTGGTGAAACACAGATCTACCTGGCTGAAGTGCAGACTATTGTTGAGGCTCTTAACCTGAAGTTTGGTGCCATCACCAGGTCTAATCCACTTAGGTGAGCTGGCTTTTGGAAGTTACACAAGTGTGCCTCTAGACTTTTGATTTGGATTGTCCAAATCCATGATTCAACTGTGTTTGTTCTTGTAACTGACCTGTACTAGTTAAATCATAGTGACACCTAAACTACCTGTGTATTTTGTGAGATTGACATGAAGCTTTTGACTGTCAGACCCACTTATCCATTGTCTGTTTCTGTAGATTCTATATCGAGTGTCGCTATCCAAAAAGTGGCTCTGCTAATAAGCAGTCACTGGCCAGCATTGGCTACATGGTCAGGAGCCCCAGTATGTCCCCGCCTCAACAAGTCATCTTTAATGGAAAGTATGGAGTTGAACTGAGAATTGCTAAAGGTTAGTTCTTGAACTCTTCACATTCTGTCAAACAATACAATTTAAGATATGTGCTTGACTGCTGAAACACTGGCTCTAAGACAGGGGTGTCAAACTGGTGCCATGGAGGGCCAAGAGGCTGCAGGTTTTCATTCCAACCGAACACTCCACCAGGTGATTTTCACTGATTGGTTCCTCCCCTCTGCTTGAAGGTGAGGTAATCAGTGAAATCACCTGGTGGAGTTTTCGGTTGGAATGAAAACCTGCAGCCTCTCGGCCCTCCATGGCACCAGTTTGACACCCCTGCTCTAAGAGATCCTGCTTCAAGTTTTAACTTGTGTGGAATGGTCAAACACAAGGGTTTACTTCCTTGTTTTAATCCCAACAGATCAAAGTTACTCCAGTTACTATCCAACATACCACCAGCCGTTGCGACTACTCCTTGGCAAACCTGTGCATCTTGAACTCCGTTTGAAGTCTCCAAGACCAGATGCAGTAGTTCTTGTGAACTACTGTCTAGCTTATCCTCGTTCTGCCAAGAATGCTCTTGTACTCATTTATGAAGGGTAATGTCTCTAATGTGAAACCACTGCATGTGTGATGGCAAGATGTTTGTTTGGGTCAAGGTAATGTCATGTGCCAGTCTGTCCTTGTATTGCTCTATCATACTTATGATGTGCATTATATAGATGGAATGCCACCCTACACAAAAATCGAGCTAACAAAGGTTTGTCTTTTTTTTTTTTTTTTTTTTTGTAGGTGTGCCAACCGCCTTGACCCCAATGTGTCCATTCTTAAAGTCAGTGACCTGCCAAAAAATCGACACCAGAGACGTTTTGTGGTCAAAGCTTTTCAGTTCATGGATCAGAAGACAAATAAGTACCTGAATGAAGAGGTGAGTCAAGTCTTGAGGGGAAACATTATGGTCCTTTAGCTCAAAGCAACTATATGTTATAGTTATTTTGGGTAAATTAATGCAGCCAAAAAGACTACCACTGTAAACCCGTCATGTCCTGTATTGGTTCTATCTAGGACAATATAGTATCTTGAATTGTCCCTCTTAACTTCTTGTTTATTGAAGGAAATGTGCCTTGAACTTAAAATCCACTGTTCAGTGAGGGTATGAAGCTTGAATGCACAATCACATTTAACAGGACAATAATGGCGTGGCCTCTTAACTTAATAAGATAAGACAAGATATTCCTTTATTAGTCTCACAGTGGGGAAATTTCACGTATTACAGCAGCAAAATGGATAGCAAGATATGAAGCATAATTTACACTATAAACAGTATATGCAGATAATAAGTACCAGATGGCAATGTATTTGGCTTGTTTGTGGGTAGCCTTGGCTTCCACCGAACAACACTGTGGCTTCAAGTCTATGCACATGTCAATCTGCATCACTTAAAGAACTTTCTTTGAGGTGGCTTATAACAAACAGAGCCACTTGATCCTCATTGAAAATGTCTGTTTCCCCTACAGATCTACTTCATGTGCTCCACAGAAGTGTGCAAGCCAGAGTTAAAGACATGTGCAGAGCGTTGCTTTGATGGAAAGTCTCCATCTTAGATGCCAGTTACCAGCCTCCCTTCCTCCAAGGCACCACAAGGATGTCTAATCCAAGATCTGTTGATAAATATGGCTGTTATGTTTGTGTGTAAATATAGAAAAAATTTTATTCAAGAACATGACTCTTGGGAGTTCTGTTAACAGTTATGAAACAGTGTTAAGATGTCTTAGTCAGAAGGATATGAAATTAAATCAGCAAGTTGTTCTCGGTATGTGATGCTGTAGAACTGGCCGATCTCAAACGATTTATGTTGAAGTGACTGTCAAATACTATAAAATGGCTGCTTAGCTGACAAGAAGCCTGAAGGACAGGATCTGATCTGTTATGCAGTGTTTTCAGATGAACAGGTTTGGTTACATGTCCTGAATTTAAAACAAACAAACAAACCCATTGCAATGTGAAATATCCTTCAGGCTTTTTTAGTTGACATAAATGGGAGCTATAAGGTAATAAGTCACATATTTGCATCACTCACTTTGAAATAGGGTCCTGGTTTAAATTTTGTGAACTGTCATTCTGAAACATGACTGAGATTTCAGCGCTTCTGCCTTGATCGCAAAAAAGATTCTTGTGTCTGGAGCGGATGGACATCACTGATGCCTAAATGTGGCCCTTGGGTCCCCCTGCATGTGTAAAGAGCCCGTTCCCCCAAATCCACCAGTCGTTACATATCAGCCCCCAGAAACAGTTTTCTGCTTGCCAGATACTTGGTACGAGAGAAGATCACTACTGCCATGGGGAAAAAAGATGTAAAATCTAACTTTTTTCAGTTTTCACAAACAGAATACAGGTTTTGCAAATCTGAAAGTGTATTTCAAAGAAAATTTACCTCCTGGGATCCTCCAGCCCAGATGTGACGGCTCTGAGTACAGGGGTTTTCAATCAGGACCAGGTCTAAGGTGATCTGGATGGAGAAATATCAGTGAAACCTCCTTTTTTGAATTTTCAAAGAGAATAAAGGCTTGGCAAATCTGAAACTGTGCTTTAACAAGTCCCTGGAGTCTCCATGGTAATCTAATCCAGATTTGATTGGTTTGATGTGATCTGGATGTAGGGAAAAATATATAAAATCTCCCTTGTTGCATTTTCACTAATAAAAAAAAAAAAAAAAAAATTGAGGTCAATAAGGGAAAAAAAAGATACAGTAAAAATAAAACAGGATTACAGTACCCCTGGTGTCCCCTGTCAGATTAAGGTTATTGTTTTGAGACATTTTAATCCTGAGCATGTGGGACCACAGAAAATAATCGGCAAAAATTCTAGGATTGTAAATAAATAAAACACCAATTGTTTTTATGATTAATTCCCATTTAACCCTCACCCACACACCCCTCATGAATTAGCGTGAAAGTGACTGAACAGCGCTCCCTACTGGCGTCATGCCACTTTTAAGGTGGACCGGGGAATTCCAATCGGACGGTGCGACTCGGACGCCCACACCAGCGTGGTGCTTTAACCACCGAACTTACTGGCAAACCGGCCTCACTAGCCGTTACATCCGGGTTCATGGCTTCGGTATAAAGTGCAAACCGCTCCACTTTGGGCAACATCCCACAGAGCATCCTCCACTCTCCCACAATCCTTCGCGCAGTCCGTTACTTTGTATTTCACTGTGCTACATAAGGTGGCTCGGCTTCCCGTGGGTTAAAAGCTCCGGTACTTGACAAAGACCAGCGGTGGCGACAACTATCTGTGAAGCTTCGTATTTAACAGGAAGTGCCGTTCAGCAGAGAGTCACAAGTGACGGCCAGCTCTGTGGAGATAATACGACGTGAGTTGGCAAAAGTGAGCCGGTACTGTCTCTTCGCTTTCAGGTTAATACCAGAGAAACTCGCTAGCTTTGGAGATTAGTGCTGTGTTTTGACCGCAGAGCTAGCACCCAGAGTAACTTAACTCCGTGTTTCCAGCTCGATAACGTTTGTGCTTTTAGCTTTTTGTCATGCCTACAAACAGATAGGACCAACTTTCAGCTGTTTACCTTGCATTTTCAGGGAGATGTATTAGTTCTAGTAACATCATTTTGTTTTTCTCAGATGTGTTTGTGTGCATTTCGTGTCAGGGTTTGTTGTGAATCCCTTACCACGCTGCTAGCCCGAGAAGAAGTTATGCAGTGTCATCATTTTAATTTGCTAAGTCACTCGTCAGCCTCAGTGCACTCAATCTTTATGGATGACAACACCTGCTGTCATTTGGCACCCAAAATTTCCACGTCAAACCTATTTATTGTGATTAAAAACCCAGTGCTGACATGAACCCAGTTTCCAGGTGATGCCCATCATGTCATGGCTGTATTTGCGTGTTTCAGATTTTTGTCATGTCATGTTCCTCTCTGATAAGTATGCATGACTCAACATTTAACAACACCCTTGAAGTTGTCCAACGTGTTTGTGTTATTTCTGCTTCATTGTGCACTAAAGCAGTTGCTCCCTACCCAGTCTTTAAGGATCCCCCGCCCTGCAGGTTTTTGTTTCAGTTCTACTTTCACATCTGATGTACTTGCATGGGCATGGGCCCTAACCAGGTCAGGTGTGCAAGAGTGGAGCTGGAACAAAAACCTGGAGGACAGGGGGCTTGGGGCTTGAGGACTGGGTTGGGAACCACTGGACTACAGGATAAGAGAGAAAGGAATCACGTTATTACATGAAAATGGGATGATTTATAAGGCTCATAATTCACAACTCAACACTGTAATGTAACAAGAAAACACTGGAGACTGATCCACCTAGGAGACATTTTTTTTTTCTTTTTTTTGCCATCAGTGTTAAAGGACTATTCCAGTGTTTTGGGAAAAATACCCTGTTTCCGACTTACCTTTACTGAGACAAAATGTTTGATACCATTTTCACCTCTGTACGTCCAATGGTTTGATACCTGCATTAGCTTAGCATAAAGACTTGAAGTCCATGGGAGTCATTAGCATAGCTCCATCAAAGTGAAAAAACAAACGTTACAGCAACTCTGAAACTGTCTTATTTATACAGTGCATTGTGTGTATTTGAAACAGACTCCCATAGAGTTCAGGTCTTTATGCTAAGCTAACACAAAATACTACTCACTCAAACATCTTATATCAGTCTTGGGAAGTCAGAAAAAGGGGATTTTGCCTAAAATATTGGAGTATTCCTTTAACTAACACATAAGCTGTTGCTTTCAGGCAGTTCCTCAGAAAATATGCCCTTGCTGTTTTTTGTGCTGTTAGCTTCAGGCAGTACTACACTAAGTAGGTGGCCAGTCTGCTGTATGTGTATTTCCTAGCCGTAGCGCTCTGACCGCTGGCGTGCACGACAGAGGAACTCCACACGCTGCTGTCAGCAGGTTTGAATGAGGGCGTGCCCTTTGTCAACCCATAAGACAGCATGGAGAGGTGGAGCTGAATCTCTCACCACAGTGCCTGTTCACCCCACAGCTCCTGTTGCAGGCAGACATGGCTCACCTCTCAGCGCTTTTCAAGTATGTGGACGAACACCAGGACCTTTATGTCGAGGTAAAGTCACTCTAATCCATCCGCTGTCATGTTTTGAGCAGTATTTCAGCTGTAGCTTAGTCTTTTTGACCATCATAAGCCAAAGTAGACCTGATTTAACTAATGAAGACTCACGAGTGGCGGCGATCTTATAACTAGTAGTCTTAGAAGGATGGTGGAAAATGTGAAGGTTGATCAGAGCTGTTGCTGTGTTACGTCTCGTTCAGCGCCTCTCTCAGTGGGTGGCAGTCCAGAGTGTGTCAGCCTGGCCTGAGAAGCGCGGGGAGATCAAGAGGATGATGGAGATGGCAGCCAAGGACATCGAGAGGCTAGGAGGCACGGTGGAGATGGTGGACATCGGCAAGGAGAAGGTCAGCACGGGCACAGAGTGTGTTTGTGTGTGTTACTACCTATGTGGTTAGAGTTTGCATTTCTGGTTATGCAGGATGACAAGATCTCTTAGCGATTTGTTAACCTACTAACATGGTGTCTGCCATTTGATTTAGATTTACATTTCCTGTTTCCCTCATTTTTCATGTGAATTAACTGCTTTTTCTTGGCTTTCTTATTCTAATTGATTAATATAGCGGAACATGCCCTCTTTGCAGACCTCAAACAAGAGTATACTGTTAGTATTTTGTGTACATTTGTGTTGTTATAATTTTATCACCTTTATTAGTCTTAATTGATCCACCGGTGCATGCCTTAATCATGGCAAATCATTTCATTCACTTTTACTTCTAAAGATCTGTGTTTGATTGAGAAATACCATCTGCAAATAGAGCTGTTTTTAGTTTTTTTGATGATGTGCTGTGCAGCTTCCTTCTGGAGAAGAGATCCCCCTGCCGCCTATCATCCTGGGGCGATTGGGGTCAGACCCGGGCAAGAAGACGGTGTGTATCTACGGTCATCTTGATGTCCAGCCGGCCGACATCGATGACGGCTGGGACACAGAGCCCTTTACCCTGGTGGAGAAAGATGGTGAGAGCACACCTCTTTAATTATCTCCAAAATGACCTGAGGCTCTGTCGTTATTTGTTGTAATGTGAACTGAAAGTAAGCACAGTAACTGGAATGTTATGCGGGTGGAGTCATGATAAACTGCCAGGTACATGACGTGATTTTAGTTCAGGTTTTGTTGTTGTTTTTCAGGCTTAACATCATTGCTGTGTCACGGCATTTGTTCTCAGATCTCACTGCTGTTATTGACTTCTAGGTGCCAGAAATAAGTTAGAAAAACAAATGTAGTTTCGGCAGCTCCCCGATGGCTCAACTAGTAGAGCGTGTACAAAACAAACTTAGCTGATACAAGCCCATTGAACAATATGAAACTGTTGATTTTGTATATTAACATGTTCGAAAATGCCAAAGTAGAGCTTTAAGAAAATACTTGGGTTTGACTTGAGAGATTTCTGAATTACTTATGACATAGATAATCATCTGAACATCCAAGTGGTGTGTGTGTGTATGTGTGTGTGTGTGTCATTACTTCAGATTTTTTATTTTTTTAATTTTTAATTTTTTTCTTTAATTGAGCAGAAGCCAGAGCAGAAGTTGAATTTATCATCACTACTTACACTTACGTAACATATTGCTCAAAAGCTCTCTGAGTATTTATCAAATTGTTCTGATCATATCTTTTTTTTTTTTTTTTTTTTTTTTTTTTTTTTACTACATATTTCCAAAGTCCGTTGGAGTTACCTCATGTCTACCTGCAGGGCAGAGCTAAAGTCTCAGTCACAGCTTATCTGTGTGATTTACAAGTCAAGGAGACACTGTTTGATATGTTTTCGAGGCTCACTAATGCATAACATTCATCGACTCAAGCAAAAGATGCCTCAGTGAGATATTTGTTTAGTTAGCACATAGCATAATGACACAAGTTATTCACTCTTTTTTTGGACAATTTTGTTTAGGCCATTTGTCATCTCGGCATTCTTTGACTTTTTTTTTTTTTGTTAATCTAGTTGTACTTTGCACATTTGTGAGGTGACTCCTCCAGATAAACTAGACTACCAGATGCCCACAATGCTGTCACTAATGTCAGTATAGTAGAATTATCCTTCAGGTTTCAGTTTGTCTCTGCAGTTGTCTTTACTGTCATACAGCATTACTTGTTTTTACTGAACTGTTTTCTAATGTGTCAGCAGCACTTAACCAGGTCAAATTCCTTGTCCACTGCGGTACTTGGCAAATTAAAGCAATTCAGATCATGATTCATCTGACACTCACCGCAAATTCACTGCTGACATCAGACTCAGCAGACTGTCACATACCTTTTTCAGCATTTTTTCACTCTTCACTCACCCTTTTTTTTTTTTTTTAACTAAGCACAAATGGTCTCGTGTGTTTTCTGGTGACAGTCAGCTGACTTCCAGTATCATTTCCTCTGCCTGTCCCGGTCTTCTCTGTTTAGTTCACTTTCTGGTTGAATCATATTTCACTCGCCAGTTGCTTTACTACAGCATTACCAAATGTGGGGAAATAGGGGTAACACACACTACCAAATATTTTCCATCTACTGTGTATCATAGGCCCAGTCTCCACCTGGTATTAAAATGTGTCTTTGGTGATCCAGTCACAGGAGGACAGCTCTCACTCTGTCCCTTCACACCTGGCATTAAAATGCATCTTGGCTGCCCACTTGTAATCAGATCTCACTTTCCCACTCTGTATGCAAATAAATGCGTTTGTATGCAAAATAAAACAGACGGTAACATCCTACAATGAAATTCTTACTTTGCTAGTCCTCCTTCCACACTAACTAACTAACTAACTATCTAACTAACTAACTAAAATTAATAAATTCAGTTCAAATGGCATTTAACAGGCACCAGACATTTGACAAAAGGAGACATTCTTGCTCCAGCCTCATTTTAATGCGCCGTCAGTTACTTCACAGCTGTAAGTTATGACAGGCTGGGCCCGTGAACGTGCAGGTGGGTGAGGACTCTCCCACTCTCATGGCTGAGATGTGTGTCGGAAGTGACAGGTTTTATAAAAAAGAAAACCAAACCCAGAGGATGGTGAAACAAGAAAACAGTTACACAAGTGGCCTGTAATATTTCTAGGGCTTGAAAGAATGTGTTAAATTGTGCCCGGGCATGAAATTTAAAAAAGACAGCCACTTCCAAATTTTTCTATTGGAAAAGTGATCGACTGTCCAGTGTTAGGGTGTTGGGCTTGACCAGAGCTTAAGACAGAGGACGTCCGGTGAGTAGGTCGTCCTCGACTGCGTCCTGGGACACATGTCTGTTTACACTTCTAATGCAATGTGGACAAAAGCGTCCCAGGCCACCTCTGAATGTGTCCTGGGCGAGCGGATCTCAAAAGGCATTGATGACGGATTTGGTGCTGTTTACACCTGTAATTAGAGCTGTCAGTTTGTGATTGGATCACTCAGGACAGAGGTTAATACCAGGTGGAAACAGGGTCATAAAGCACCATAACTCCCTTTGTGAAATGTGTATGGGGAAAAAATGAAGAACTTAGACCTCTGAGTTGCATATTAAGTTTAATTCTTTCTCTTTATTGCAGGGAAGCTCTTTGGCAGAGGTTCGACTGATGACAAGGGTCCAGTTTTGGCCTGGCTGAATTGCATTGAGGCCTACCAGAAGATCCAACAGGTAAAGTTCCCATCAGCCACCAGACTATAAACATATTTCTGTTTATTTATTTATCTATCTGTCTATCTATGGATTTCACTGACTTCTTTCCAAAGTTGAATGTGCAGTATTTTGGAAAAGAGCTCATCATGCTAGCTATCAAAGCTGTGTGTTAAAGTGCCATGCTGTTGATTCTGTAATTGTTTTTTGATGACGTCTGTGTCGTCAGCAGGATGGCTGGTCAAAGATCGCTGGTAAAATAGCTGCTCCTGTGGAGGTTTTATCACCTTGCAAGATTTAATGATTGACCCAAATTACGATAACCTCACTTGCTCCTTGTTTTAAACCTTGTTTAGTTTTTGCTCAAGAGCAGAATAGAAAAATCAGTTTGCATGCAGGTTGTCTGCAGGTTCTTTAAAAGTCTTGAAACGTCTTAAATGCTTTTTTATGAATATTAGGCCTTAAGTCATTTAATTAGCTTTTAGATTTTAGTTTATAAGGTCTTAATTTCAACAAACAATTTTATCTCAAGTTCTGCTACATTAGAGTTACTTCAATAAAACATTTAAATTTACCACATATCCGTTGGGGAAATGCCTATTCTAGATTAATCCACCTCATTCCTTACTTACTTAGGATATTGTAGAGAGAAAGCAAAGAAAATCTGCACTTACCTGTCCCACGTTCGGTGGGCGAAAAATATGTTTTGTTTCATTTATTTACAGTAACACATTGCCATCTAATTTATAGGAAACTCTTAAGGGCATTTCAGTTAATCATATATTTAAAATCAACTATATTCCTACCTAAAACTGACCTCTGCACTGGACCAAATCTATAGTAGTTACTTTAATACCTCCCTGCAACACTTAATTGAATAAGATGATTTGTCCAAAAATGTAGTAAGGTCTTAAAAAGCATTAAATGTAACACTATGAAACCCGTAGACACCCAGTGCATGTAATGGCCATTATTCAAGAACAGATGTCAGCAATATTATGTGATCTATCTGACTGCCCTTCAGTCAGCACGCCCAGGTTCAAACTCTCATGCTGGCAGTCATCCGTCCTGCTGAAGTGTCCTTGAGCAGGACACTCCTGCCAGCTGCACACTGCTACTCTGAGTCTGAACTCTGACCTGACAAACCATACGATCATTAATGACAAAGTTGCAATAATTAAAAAAACAAACAAACAAACAAACAAAATGTTTCTGCAGAATTAGTTGCACAAAATATGAAGTCCACTGATGATAATGAAATTAAAAAAAATAATGATGAAATTTTTATGACCCAAATTCGGAAGTTTGTTTAAAATACCCTTTTTCCATAATCTAAACCCTTTCCATACTCTAAACTGTTAAATTAAGCTCAAAGGCAACTTTACACTTGCACCACCACTGGTGACATACTGAAGTCTGAACTGTCACTTCTGGTTAATGAGAATAAATATCTAAGGGTTTATGTTATGAATCTAGTTTAGAAATCATCCTGCTCCTAACAGAACTTTAAGACTGAGATGTACATCAACTATTTTCTTCCTATTCATTTTCACATTTCATATCCTTGTCCTTTATTGAACCTCCTTGTTAAAATAACTCAAAACAAAACAACCAAAATGTTATTACCCACTTGACAGAACATTTCAAGTCAACTCTCTTAGTAGTTTTGTGTGTTACAAGAGGTTTTACTTTTCATCTGCCCTTCAGTATTTTCCACTTTTTTACTTTGGATACATTTGATACTGCTTGTTTCACCAGTGTGACAATATTTCAGCCATTTTTCACACAGTTTTCTCTTCACTCTTCTCACCATGGAACAGGAGCTTCCGATCAACATCAAGTTCTGCTTCGAGGGGATGGAGGAGTCTGGATCTGAGGGTCTGGATGAGCTGGTCTTTTCTCGTAAAGACACCTTCTTAAAAGACGTAGACTATGTCTGCATTTCTGACAACTACTGGCTGGGCAAAACCAAACCATGCATCACTTACGGACTGAGAGGAATCTGCTACTTCTTTATCGAGGTGAAGTCTGGTTGTGGTATTACTTAATTTTGGGCTCAAATAGTGAAGCAAGTGCTTTATAATTTGCAATGCAAGTAAAATCAGAAAGCAAGACTTGGGGCTATTGCAATGTTATGATGTGGTCTGTTAAAATGTATTTTTAAATCCTAGCTGGAGTGCGGAGACAAGGATCTCCACTCAGGAGTGTTTGGTGGCTCTGTCCATGAAGCCATGACCGACCTCATCGCACTTATGGGTAAGTTATTGAGCTAATTATCGAAATATGCTCTCATGAAACTCATTTCAGTGCAGTCTTAAGGCTCATTTATGTGCTCTCTATGCACGAAAATTAATATGTCCGTTTCAAACGATGTTACCGTCACTGCCCACATACTTCCATGCATCCTTTCTGTTGTCATGGATGTTAAGTAATGGTTCCACTAGAGGGCAGTGCAGAGTCAAACTTTCTGACAACAGCAAGCATGGTGATCGTGGAGGAGGTTGGAATAATGTACCTGCTACAAGGAGGCAAAAGCAGAGGCAGTGTTGTAGATGGCGGTGGTCTGTGAGGGCATTAAATACATCACCACAGGAGCATGGATGTTATCAGTTTTTTTTTTTTTGTTTTTTTTATTTCGTCTTCATGTTTCACTCGTAGACTGGTCTTACATGAACTATTGGCTGTACTACCCCCATAATTTCCGGTGGTACTGCTCCGTTTTGTCTGTATCCATAACATTTCTGAAAAAGTGCACAAATACGGACAAAACGAATGCAGAGTACAGACAGAAAGCTCTGTCCGTATTTAATGTTGAGCATAAATGAGCCTTTAAAAGAGAACACTGGTGGCACAATGCTATTCCTTTGTATTTCATTTTAGGGGAGATTGAACCTTGTGTATGTGTCTGTCTAAACAGGCACTTTGGTGGACAAGAGGGGGAAGATCATGATTCCAGGGATGTACGATGATGTGGCCCCTCTGACAGAAGAGGAGACATGCCTCTACGAGAAGATTGATTTTGACATGGAGGAGTACTGCAAAGATGTTGGGGTTGGGAAGCTGCTGCACGCCACCAAGGCAAGGAGTCAGAACTGGTTCCCCTTGTTCACCGGGAGACAGAAATGTGTTGCACTCTTCTGGAATGATGCCATGGTAATCAGCCATAAAATAAATGCCATTGTTCTTTTACTTTGTCTGTAGGAGCAAATCCTTATGCACCGCTGGAGGTACCCATCTCTTTCTCTGCATGGCATTGAGGGGGCTTTCTCTGGTGGAGGGGCCAAGACTGTTATCCCCCGCAAGGTCATCGGCAAGTTCTCCATCCGCCTCGTCCCTGACATGGACCCCAAAGTTGTGGAGAAGCAGGTAGCTTTTGAAATGTCAAACATTCACTGTCTGATTAAATGTATGTTTTTCCTTCTAATTCTATCATCTGGTTTTATGCCTATGAACACAACACTGCCAAAGCTGTGGTTTGGCAGATGTAGGATTTGAATAACATTGATGCCGGAGATACCTTGAGTTCCTTTAGTGCTGTTATTTTACATCAGCAGGCAAGAAGAGAACTCGCCACTTGTCCCCACTCTGCAGAGAGAAGACAAATACGTCTAAACAAAACATAACAAATCTCTCCTAATGCAGACTCAATAATAAAACTGAAATAAACTTGTCTAAGCAAGTGTGTTATTTTTACCGTGGCATAATATGTGTTTATTAAGAGCTAAATTCCAGTCAGTGAGTCAAACTGCGCTCTGAACTCATCGAGTGAAACTCATTTGCCCAGTGTTTATCTTGCAAAGCATCAATGCAGTGGCCTGTTTATGTGCAGTAATGCTCGCTGATACCCACTGTCACTGTCTTGGTTTAGATGCCAAAATACCTTGGCATTTGTTGCAGGCTTCTTGATGCTTTGTTTATTACTCATATTAATCTTTTTTTTCTATCAAGGTTGTCACTTATCTGCAGAAGAAGTTTGACGAACTGGAGAGTCCCAACAAGATGAAGGTGTACATGGGCCACGGGGCCAAGGCCTGGGTCTCAGACTTCAACCACCCACACTACATGGCTGGTCGAAAGGCCATGAAGACAGGTACAAATGGAGAAGGATAATTCTGGTCACCTTTTCTATTCTGTGATCTTTTGTCATGCAAGGGAATGAATACAGATTTGCAAATAGGACTGTTTTCTCATACTGGCTGTTCTTCCCTTTATCTCCTCTTTGCTGGTTGTTAGTATTTGGTGTTGAGCCTGACCTGACGCGGGAGGGCGGCAGCATTCCTGTCACCCTGACCTTCCAGGAGGCCACGGGACGAAACGTCATGCTGCTCCCTGTAGGATCCTCTGACGATGGAGCTCACTCTCAGAATGAGAAACTCAACAGGTAAAGCCGCAGGAGCATTGTTTCAATCAACCTGTTTTTTTATTTTCTTCGCTTGAACCACGAGTGGAAAATGCCAGTGGCTAAAAAGTTTCTAGTGATTTACAATCAGACAAAATCTGCCAACTTTTTGGGCATTTAGACATGACTACAGGGGACAGATAAACTACATTTTACCTTCAGTAAGAGCTAACAGTGGTCTTCTGTTGCACTGGACACGAGTTTAGGCAGTTCTCTGTTTTACAAAGGAGACAGAATATTTGTGCATTATTAACTGCTTCATCACATCTTAACATTTAGTTTTAATTTACACAGAAATTGTAGTTGGCCAATACCATTTTTTGGATTTTGCCAACGTAACTTTTTGTTTGCAATATTTCCCCCACATAAAGTTGAAGGACACATGTCTTACATGCCAAAATTTGAAACTAATGTGTAACTTTATTCATTTTAAAAGGATCGTCCATGTCAACCTGCTTTTATTTCTCCATTTTCAGAACCAACTACATTCAAGGTATCAAGATGCTGGGTGCGTACTTCCATGAGGTTTCTCAGCTGGAGTGAACTGACTGTGAACACAACATGAGAAATGTGCTTTCCCTTCACCATCAGAGCTGCACACACCTGGCAAATTGATTTACTTTTACACAGATGACAGTTTTTATACAGACTGGTCCTGATAATGAAACACTGTTTTCCTTTGTTAATGTTTTCTTTTCTGTTTTCAATAAAGGGTTTTGTATTGTATGCCACGATACTGTATGTAACTAAAGAATTCCACACTGCTCTCTCCAGTCACCTGACATGATCATGGACATTTTTTTCTTTTTGTTCAGTAATCTACACACAATAAAACATGTTGGTGGATTTTTTGTTCATTATTTACAGTTTATACTGAATGTATTCAGCCAGGAAAGAGGGACCAAAAAAGGAGTAAAATACAGTCCCGAGGGCATCAGATTGGGGTGACAGTTTCTGTGTCAACTTGGTAAATGGCTGCAGAACAACAATGTGCAAACCCTTTAGTGGCCAAAGTCAAAACTGAGACTTGCATCTCATTGAAAATGTGAAATGACTTGAGGAAAACTGCTCAGATGCTCCACATCCAGCATGGCAGAGATCAAGTAAATCTGCAAGATGCAATGAGAGACCTTGAGATGTAGATGTGCCAATCTGAAGCCGATATTTCTAATAAAACTCAAAGCTGTAAATGCTGCTTCTACAAAGTATTGTCTAAGGTGGTTGATTACTTCTTTAAGTGGGATACTTCTGTATCCCATTTTTAATAATAATAATAAACATTTTTAAAACAGACTGATGTCAAAAGCTTAATCAATAAATGCTTGAATCTTGCTTTTAATATGGGACTTTTATTTAGGAAGTTTTGGCCTGACAGATGTGTCTCTAGCTGATTTTCTCTGTAACAGATGTTTTGCAGGTTAGTGATCTAAATTAAGTAAAGCCAGTTAATGCTTGGTATATTAAAAGGGGGACCTGTAATACTTGGTTTTAAATAGCCATTTGGTGCTAAAGGTCCTATACTAATATTGCTCAAAATTACAATATTTTGCATTTTACAGTTCTGATTCTTGTAATTCACAGGAAGAAATCTGAGCCAGGTTTGGTGGTAGCTCAGGAGATAGTCAGTCTAACAAATCTTAGCCCTAAATATTCTACTAGACATGTCTTTAATTAAGACTCTAACACAGAAACAACCAGGTGGTAACAAAGGAAATGACACAGTGGTCTCCTTGGTGCAGCTATAAGTAAAGATAGTTTATTCTAAGATAAGATAGATTATTATTTTGAATTTCAAAGCCTCAATTTCATCTTTTCAGAATATAATGTTATGTTACTGATCAAATAACTACTGTTGACATCGATGTTGTGAGGGCTAAACCATTACCACTTAACTAACCTATAACTTCTAATTTTAACCACTCCTTTCTAACTGTGTTGTAAATGCTCTTTACCACACTACAGCATGTTTTAAAGTACATATTATTTTGTTGTTCTAAGATGCCTAAAACATCTGGCAAAGGGACTTCTGATGAAAACAAGCCCTTTTGGCTAACTCTGATATATTCACATTTATTTACATTTTGAAAGTTAATTAATGTATATTGTCACTTTTCAAATAAAACCAATGAGATTACAGGGCTAAAACGTTACAATGGTGTGGTTGGGGAGGGGTTAACCAACAACAGGCACCCTTTTTACCGGCCATGGGAAATTTGAGCGCTATTTTACATTTACAATGACATTTTTTCTCGTCACCAAAGCTAAAATAAATGCCTTTTCACCACACTGATTGTCACCCTCCTAGTAATGACAGAAATAAAGCGACAAATGTGAAAAATACTGCGTGCTTCGCTTGGACAGACGAAAAGGTGGATGGAGGGGCGAACCTGGCAACACGGGGTTGTCATTCCCCCGGCGCGCGAAAATCGTAAACAGCGCACACGCACTGCGGAAGTCCTGCAGCACCGTCCGTGTTGTTGTTATTCGCTGTGAATGTACGCCGGTCGACCGGGTAAATTAACTTTTATTAGTAGTAAAACAAACTAAAATCATTCCTGGTCGCTGAAGGCGGACATTTAAAGGATTCAACAACAAGTTCAGCGACGTACGAAGCCCAAACAGTCAGGCGTCACCCCGGGAAGAGCCTTACATCTGAGCCAGTGAAGCTAGTAAAGTGAACAAAGACCCGTCAAATGAATATATGTGCAGTATAAGTGAAATAAAGTCACCCTTCAGCTAACCAGAGGAGCGACATCTGCTGTCATGGATCGCTACAACCAGGTGAAGTTTCTTCTAAAGCACTGGGAGAAGGAGTTTGTCCAGCAGCACCAGAGGAAACCCAGCAAGGTGGGTGACATCAGCCCCTTTAACTTTAGTTAGCTATAAATGGGAAATTAGGACGTAGCGTTTAGGATTACTCGGATTAACAAAGAGCTATGTGGGAAATAGTGATAAGGGCTGCTGGTTTGTGGCTTAACATCAGTTCAGTTTGATTCAGAAAATAAAGGAATAATATAAGGCCATTGAACCCATGTGAAAGCAGCGGTGGGTTTAAGACACTGTGAAACTTGGTGTGTCAGAAAATATAACAAAGGTCAGTATAATATGCTTATACTTTCCTAAATGATGGAGGGGAAAACACTAAAGTGCTCAAGACCAAAAAAAAAAAAAAACATAAAAAAATCGTTTTGAGTCAGTGAGCAGAGCTTATGCTGCAACATTGACATTTGCTGTTAGTTTGCTCCCCTAATTTTTATAATAAATGTTTTTTTTTATTATTATTATTTTACCAGGAGGACATTGACCAAGCCCCAGAAGACACTAAGAGTGAGTTAAATTCATCACTCTCTAGCTTTTTCTTCTGTACCTGCACCCTCTACAGCGTAAATGATCGTTTTTGGGACACAGGGACTTTTACATTGTGCGTTTGCATTGCAGAGCTGTATAAGGAGTATCGCAGTTTGAAGCAGGCCAAGGAGAACAGCTGCATTACGGATGGAAACACTGGAGAGGCTGACCAATGCAAAGCTGCAGCTGAGAGCAACGCAGCCCAGAAGGTACAGGGGGAAAGAGTGTGTGTGTGTGTGTGCGTGACCTCCTAAAAAGAGGACATTAGAAATTAAGAATGGACTTGACATTGGGCAAGAATTCACATAAGTGGATAATAAATTTTATCTTATCTTATGTGTAATAGTTAGATCTGTTTTACATCTAATAAATTTATTTTTTAAGTATCGTACGTATCTGATAGTGATAGTAAGGCTTGCTGCTGCTGCTGCTGTGAATTTGTCCGTCTCTCCCCGTCCCTCTGTCACTTTCTGCCACTTTCTGCCACCCTCTCTCTCTCCACAATCCATTATTCTAATTCGTCTCCTGTCTCTCTGTTTTGTCTCCTCATCGTCTCTCCATCCAGGACTCAGATTGCTGGGGCGCCCACCTGAACCGCAGTGCGCTCCCAGTGCCGTCTCCCAGTCTGACGTCCCAGGACAGAGACAGTCTCCAGGCCTCTGCCCAGTACTATGGCATGAAGCTTAAAAACAACCTGTCCACACTCGGCAAGGTGAGGAGAGGTGGAGAGTGACTTTTGGAAGCAACTTGATCACACTGTTCACACAAAAGGGGAGAGAGGGAGAGAGAGAGAGAGAACAGGGCTTTTAAAAACATACTAGCCTCTTTCATTTTGGTAGGAGTGAGGGACAAGGGAGAGCATCCGAATAATTTGCGGTGAGCTCTGTTTTTGTTGATTTGTCATCATTCATTCATCTTTTATTTCTCCAGGAGAGACCTGTCTCGTTGAAGAAATCTTTGACTCCTGGCCGGACGCCCTTCAACTTATGGAAAGATCGACAGACTGGACAGACAAACGGAGCGGCTGCTGGCACTCCCACAAAAACGTCCGTCCAGCCGAGGGCCAGCCCAGCTCGCTCCAGCCCCTTTTCACCAAGGTAATTCTGGTAAATGGAACAATGTATGCTTATGGTTGTTATGTAATGTAATGATTTGTTCATTGCATCAGTGAGCAGATTACAAACTCTGCCAGTCCAACTGAGGCTGCTGCAAGAAACAAACAGAATTGATTGCTCTGACTTCAGCCTGAATTGATATGAAATGCTTTGAGTCATGATCCATTAATTTGTGGTTCTTAAGAAGGCCTAACGTTGATGTGATCTAAAAGAATACTTTAAAGTGCATGTTATTTTATGAAAATTTTTAATAGATTATATAATGAGTAAGTCTGATGTGTGAGTTTTTTCCCCCTCTTTTCAGAAAAAAACAAATAATCATGCATGTTCATTAATGAGTATAGAATTAAAAGTTCTGCCAAGACAAATCATTCTTAAATCGGAGTGGCGGCTAGCGAGTCATGAATCAAATTGAACTGATGTTAAGCCAGAGATTTGCACCCCTTTTCCCTACGCATCACACAGTTCTTTGGTTTTCCACACCACTGCCTACCATCATATCTGCCGCCATCTTAAATTAGTCAGCCAAGACTTAATTCAAATAGAAATGTTCAGTCTAGTTTATTATTCAACATTTGTGTAACCAGTCGTTTTGTGTCTCTACAGAGTACAGACTTCTGCGGCGTCACCTGCCTCACAGACGCTCTCTCCATCGGAGCCTGAAGAGCCATTTGAACCATTTGAACCATTTGAATGTGCCAGTGAGGCTTGTGATAGACCTTCCAGTGCTGCCACTACTTGTCGTGCTGATATCAACAGTGGCCTCCGTGATAATTTGACTGTTGGTGATGGAAATCGTGAGGCTTCCAGTTTTGCTCTCTCTCAAGCCACATCCTCTGTGCCGACATCATCGCTTTCCCCCACAGGCATCGCAGAAACTTTAAGTGGAGATGTAGGAGAATTGCATGAAAGTATAGGAGCTTCAGGAGACATGAAGAGAAACAGTGAAACTTTAGGTGCTTCGCAAGGAGGCGCCCAGTTTCCTGGAGGTTTTAAGGGAGGAAGAGGAGGTTTAGGCGCCGCAGGCAGACCTTCTCTTGTGAGCAGGCTGAGTTTGGTGGACAGAGGCTGGCTGGAGAGGTGTCAGGTATTTGGAGAGATGGAGGATGGGGACAAACCCAGAGCGGGCAACCAAGTGAAAGAACAGGAGAGGAAAGGAGGAGAGGGAAGAGAAGGAGAGAAAGCAGAAGTAGGAGGGGGAGGAGAAGGGGAAAGAGATGAAAGCAGAAAAACGGGTGGAAAAGGAGAAATAGAAAGAGAAGGAGAAAGAAGAGGGGCAACAGGCTTGGGAAGAAGCGAGGAGTTGGAGACGGATGCTACACTCAAACCTGCAGTACAGTGCACTAGAAAAAGCAGAGGAAGTGCGGGAGAAACAGCGATGAAGGGCGGAGGGGAGGAGGAGGTGGAAAAGGGAGTGACATCGCCTTCAGCACCAGAAGATGACAGTGAGACCAAAGGAGCAAAGAAGAGAGGAAGGAAGAGGCAGAGAGAGGGAGAGAACACAGAGGGAGAGACGCCAGAGGAGGGAGGCGTGAGGAAGAGGCGGAGGAACGGCAAAAAGAAAGAGGAAAGCTCTGATGGAAAACCCAAACCAGCCCAGGAGGGAGGGAGGAAGAGGAGGGCCAAGAAGGGAGAGGAGGAGGGAGAAGAGGAGAAAGAAAAAACCAAGGCACCAGCCAAGGTCAGTTTGTTTTTCTTCCCCTTGTTCTCTCTTTTTCACTTTGTCAGTATTGTTGTGTTGGTTATCAGTGGCAGTTTTGCTCTTGTAAAGGTTTACCAGGAGAACTTGTTAGGAGAAGTGGACGAGGACATGGGCGCCGGCAGAAAACACTACACGCAGCCTGTCAGACCCACGTGAGACCAGAGTTTTTTTTAGTATTCAGTTACTGCATGTCCTCGTGCGTCTACTTGGACTGTAAAATAGTACTGGAGCATCTCTGTATCCTGTTTTGTTTGTACAGAGGTACGAAAAACTCCGACGCTAACTTTGTGAAGATAAACCTGAAGAAGAAATCTCACGTTAAGGGATTTGCACTGAGAGGAGCTGCTCGTCGTAAACAGGTAAAGACTGTGTGCTAATACATGTCAGTATTCGCTTTTGGATGGATGGCTGACTTGATGTATTTGCGTACCTGTAAGCAGAAACCTGAATCATGCAATCCAGCTTCACCTGGTCCTTAGTCTCTTCTCAGACCAAATAACCATCTTATCATTTAAAAAGCAACAAAACCAAAAAACTAGAATCATCCAGACTTTCAGAGTAACACAAATTGGTGTGTATTTTTATGTGTTTGAATGGCGTTTGGTTGTGGTTAGAAACTGAATATACACCAGTGTACTCAAATATAATTACATAAATGTGTGTGTGTGTGTGTGTGTGTGTTTCAGCTGTACATGGAGAAGTTTCAGCTGAAAGGGGAGCGCTTCGGTGGTGGCGGAGGCTATTTTGGCAGAGGGAGGAGGGGCGGCTTCAGAGGGGGGTTCAATCGCCAAGGTGACACCTGCTACAAGTGTGGAGGTACAGGACACTGGGCGATCGACTGCAAGGGAAGAGGTGAGAGAGAAAGAGACCCACAGACACACACACACAGTTCATTATTGGCCATTTTGGATGACTCAAACCAACACTTACAAAAGTTTGGCCTAATAATCAAAACCCAAGATGATATACTCGCCATTTTTCTAAACTGCTTTTCACGTCAGCATTTAATAATGTCATGTTAATGGTTTGAAAATAAACAACCAAGCCAGGATGATTGCATTAGCAACCCATTTAATGCAGAAAATGGGCCGACCAGCTGTAATATGAGCTGGACTACAGGTACGAGTAAACATGAAAAGTTTAGGGTCCGATATGTTGTATTTCAAGAATCAACTCCTGAGTTCTTGGTGTTGATAAATATCTAATAAAAACTGCCCCCTGTGTATCAGCCCCTCCCCCTCCTGTGTCTGAGGAGGACCAATCAGCAGTTGAAGAGCCATTTGAGCTGCCCACCCTGGAGGAGGTTGCCAGGGCAACAGGAACGCTGCGATCTGAGGCGCCGGGTACGTGTGTTTGGCTTAATGCCCACTTCATCAGCACGCTGCCTACCTTCATGGTTTACCAGGTGGTCTCTGACATTAGTGTTGTGTGTGTGTGTGTGTGTGTGTGTGTGTTGTGCTGCTTGTTCCAGTGGCTTCCTCCACTGCCAGAGAGGAGCTGCAGCACCAGGAGCAGGAGGTGGATGGACCGCCTAATGATGAGATTTTGCTGAATGTGATTCGTCCCGACTATGAACGCCCCGCCCCTCCACCTCCCATGGAACCACTGTATAGTCTGGGAGATGATGGGAGAATCCAGGGTAAACACACACACCCACACACACACACATTTATGTATAGTGCTTACTCTCCGTGTGTGTGTCTGTAATGTAATCATAGTGAATCTGTGTGTATGTATGCATGTAATATATAAATAGTTACACTCTGACTGAGATGCACCAATGCAAATAATGTATAGATGATGCACAGTGTAAATAAAACTAAGTACATCTGTATGAATACACTTTCACAGGATATGTGTGTATGTTTTGTGTTGGTAGCCACGCCTGCGGAAGTTTACACGGCTCTGAAAGATTTTGGATATCAGTCATTTAGACCAGGACAGGAGGAAGCCATTATGAGGATTCTGTCAGGTACACACACACACACACACACACACACACACACACACACACACACACACATACATAGCCTACCTCTCTGTCTATATTCATGAATCTCTCTCTCTCTCTCCCTCTCTAGGTCTCTCTACCCTTGTTGTTCTGTCAACAGGGATGGGTAAATCGCTGTGCTATCAGCTCCCAGCGTATCTGTACGCTCAGAGATCAAACTCCATCACTTTGGTCATCTCTCCTCTAGTCTCACTAATGGATGACCAGGTACACACACACACACACACACACACACACACACACACACACACACACAGCCTGTTTACACGCTGTGAAATCAAGATTCGGTCGTGGCTGAATGTCAGAAATAGCATTTTGACATCTGTTACATGGATGCAGTAAATCATCATGAAGGTTTTTCTCATGTTTGTGTGTGTGTGTGTGTGTGTAGTTGTCTGGCCTGCCTGCTAAGCTGAAGGCAGCGTGTATCCACTCCAACATGTCGATGAAACAGAGAGAAGCCGCTATAGAAAAGGTAACGTACACAACAAGCGAACATGGAGGAAACACTACAAGCTTTGCTTCAACATCCCGTCTGCATCAGGGAATCACAAACAAAACTCAAATGTCTTCTCTTTAGTTCACTCCTCTTAAAAGTATTTTTACCCTCATTTGTGCATATATGTCTGTTTATATGTATATATGTGCATTTCAGTGATGATCCCAGAGATAATTACGTGCTTAAATTCCATGTTTTTCTATGTTTCTCCCACTCTGTCTCCCTCCTCTACTCTACCACCATATAACTACAGACTAAAAATAATAGAAGAATAGACTGCCTGTTTTAATTTTAGAAAATTTTACTCGTCCCCCTTTAATTCCTTGTTTTGTGAGCTGCATTGAGACATTGGAGTAGTACAATAATACAGCTTAATATTATAAAACAATCTTAAAGCATGTAATCAGAATTCACATAATGATGGTCAGAGTGTGTTGTGTCCTCTCTCCGTGCGTCCAGGTGAAGTCAGGCCAGGTGTGTGTGTTGCTCCTCTCCCCGGAGGCTCTGGTTGGTGGAGGCGGTTCAGGTTCAGGCTGCCTGCCGCCTGCTCATCAGCTCCCCCCTGTGGCCTTTGCCTGTATAGACGAAGCTCACTGTGTCTCAGAGTGGTCACACAACTTCAGACCCTGCTACCTACGGCTCTGTAAGGTATGTGAGTGTGTATTTGTGTGTGTGTGTGTGTGTGTTTTAGGACTCCAGTTTGGACCATCTGAAGCTCATGTGAGGGGAAAAGAGCCTGTCCATTCAGCTGACAGCAGGAAGAGTCATTCTGTTTTTTAATCACAGTGTACACATTATCAAGTGACATAAATGTGTTATTGCCCAAGTTACTCATTTTGTGAATAAATGTAGATGAAATTATGAATTCACACCTCAAAGAGAAAGGAATTATGTGAAGAAACCAGGCTTTTTTTTTTGTCCTTCCAGCTTCTCTCGTCTTGCTTAAATCAGCCACCAAGCAGCAGAGAGTAACAGAATCACGTCTGTGTGTTTGTAGGTACTGCGGGAGCGTTTGGGAGTCCGCTGCTTGCTGGGACTCACTGCCACAGCCACGCTGTCCACCGCTCTGGACATCGCTCATCACCTGGACATCAGCGATCAGGATGGCATCGCAGTCAGATCCGCCGCAGTGCCTCCTAACCTGCAGCTGTCTGTGTCCATGGACAGAGAGAAGGATCAGGTCTGTATAAGATATATGTGTTGGATCTGTTTGGCTCTGGGATGCTGTGGCGAAATCCTGTGTGTTTCTGAAATCATGTTGTGCCAAATTGTGTCTGCAATGAAAGAAAAGTGGAGGTAGTTGAGGGGTTGGAGTGGTACAGATGTACGATTTACAGCAGCAATCTCCAGCTGCCTGTCCACACGTTCTTTCTACTCCCTTGTTTCTTCTCCAGACACCTCTATACACACAGCTCTTTGGACTCTCTTTCTTTTTTCTCTCCTCTCAGGCTTTAGTGTCCTTGTTGAAAGGTGACCGTTTTGGTTGCCTTGACTCCATCATTGTCTACTGCACCAGACGGGAGGAGACAGTCCGAGTGGCAGCGCTGCTCAGGACCTGCCTGCAGGGGGTGCTGGTGCGAGAAAACAACACCATCAGCAACCAGACACAAAGCAACCCTGTAGGGCAGAAGAAGAAAGAGATGGGTAAGATGGATGATATCTTGAATTTACCGTTTTTAACTTAGCAATCCTCTGTTGTTGGTGCTTATTTCACTTTACCAGATGACTTAGGAAGAGAGAAGGAAAGATGTGCTGGACTGCGATGACTTGCATCAAAACAATCATCCACATTTGCAGCTACAACATAAAATAGTGTATACATGATAATGAAAGTTATTGTTTTGCAATCACTCATTAAGTGTTGATCCCACTTTTTGCAGGCATTAGCTCTCTCTCTCTCTCTTTCACACTCTCACACTTCTCCCTCTCTTTCTGTATTCAGCCCGGAAGAAGATTCGTAAGCCGTTAAAATGGCAGGCAGAGTCGTACCATGCCGGCCTGTCGGCGTCAGAGCGCCGCCGCGTCCAGAACAACTTCATGTGTGGGGAGCTGCGAGTCGTGGTGGCTACGGTGGCCTTCGGCATGGGCCTGGATAAGTCAGACGTTCGCGGTATCGTTCACTACAACATGCCCAAGGTGAGCAACAGGGCAGTCCAGCTTAAGCAGCAGATTCTCATGCCGTTACAGGCCTGATTTTTGATCGCAGTGTGGTACGCAACACGTCTGACTGCTGCTATAGTGAATTTATTTTTTGGATTGAGGCACTGGATTGATTATTATTTCACACTGATGAGTATATGGATATGTTGTAGCTATATCAGAATGACCATCTTTGTTATTGTTTCAGAGCTTTGAGAGTTACGTTCAGGAGATTGGGAGGGCAGGGAGAGATGGAGAACCGGCCCACTGCCATCTCTTCCTGGACCCTGAGGTGAGTCTGTCCTTGTGTATCTTCTTAGGAATGTACTGATCTTATTACTGGGCACCCGTGGGCTGACGTTCGCCCAAAACACTTCACTGAATGTTATTAGTTTGCAGAACTAAACACTGATGTAAGCTGATTTAAGCAAACCTACGTACAGTAAACAGTAAATAAAAGTGGACTGGATTTAACAGCTGAGTTA